>NC_139586.1:297428-304928 GCF_946808225.1 Silurus aristotelis
ACCAAGAGTCCAATAAGCAAAGCCTTGTTTGTCACCCCTCTGGTAGTGTAGTGGTTAGTGATGTGGTCTCTGCTATCTGACTCACCCGGTTCGATTCCTACCCCTTAGCTATCCTTTAAATTGTTTAAAAAGTTTTATAAAAGAACCAAAAAAGGTCCTTAAAATCAGGTTCTTGCAGGAGATCCTGTGGCTCAATTGGAAGAGCTTTACCTCTGGGTTGAGAGGTTGCTGGTTCAAACCCCAGCCAGGACTCAAAGTTAAGAGTGTGGAAGGTTCCGGTGACCATAATGATGAAGGTGTCAGAAATGGCTGCGTGGAAGGTCAGATGTGGATGGTTTCAGAGGGCATATCCTGAACCAGGGGGGCAATATTCAGGCGTGTGCCCCCCTGGCAGCTGAAAACAGGGGGTTATGAAGCAGTTTCAACATAGGCTCCTGGCCAAAAAATTTATTAACTAAGCTTTCCCTGGCCAAAACTGTCACCCTCACTTTTTCTGAAGCTGTAACCCAGCAGGTCTTCACAGTCACCCACTCCATTGCTCACCACACACTAATTTCCACACAACTTACCCAGTGTGGGGACAAGCCAGATTTGAGCCAGCAACCTCTGCACTCAGAGGCAAGGCTTTTACCACAAAGCCATCAAGTCCCACAACTCACCTTCTTTTTTGGGGGGGTTTATCCTTCGTTTCATGCTTCAAAGCAAGAAATTCAGACAAGAAAGAAACACAGAAAGCAGGATTCGAACCCTGAACCCCACCAACAGCAAAATACCAGTCTCAACCCACTGAACCATCTGGAAGGACAGGCTGCAACAATTGTTTAGAGCAGGTCTATCTTTTCTTTCAAAACACAAGAATATAATTCTAAAGGGACAATGCAGGATTTGAACCCTGATTCACGCCATTAACGAGGCACCAGCATTAACCCACTGAACCATCAGGAAAAAACAGGATGTGAAGCTTGTTTAGAGCAGGTCTATCTTTCTTTTCAAACCATCAACACAAGAATTTATCGCTAAAGAAAGATGTAGGAAGCGAATACAGATGTAAGTAGCACAAGTTGATCCCACATTGTAAATAGCAGGAAAATAGCAGGATTTGAACCCTGATCCCACCACCAGCGAAACACCCACGTTAACTCGTTGAACCATCGGTGAGGACAGGCTGGGAAGCTTGTTTAGAGCAGGTCTAACTTTCTTTTAACCCATTAAAAACAAAAATATATCGCTAAAGGAAAATGTAGGAAGTGAATCCTGATCGTGACTGGCAGGCAGAAAGCAGGATTCGAACCCTGAACCCCACCAAAAGCACGACACCTGATTTAACCCACTGGACCATCAGAGAAGACAGGCCAGGAAGTTTGTTTAGAGCAGGTCTGTCTACCTTTAAACCATCAACACAAGAATATAAAGCTAAAGAAAGCTTTAGGAAGCAGGAACATAACCCACATCACAACTAGCAGGATTCAAACCCTGATCCTCACCATCAGCGAGGCACCAGCCTTAACCCACTGAACCATGGAAGAGATCAGACTGGGATGCATGTTTAGATGAGGCACAAGCCTTAACCCACTGAGCTACCACAGAAGTGCTTTTGTTTTTTTCTTTTTTTTTTGGTGGGGTTATCTTTCATTAAAGACCAGGAAATTAATCCAACACAGAAAGGACAGAATTGAAATGTTTTCAGAGTGGACAAGGTCCAGAAGTTTTATTTACCAACACAGCAACCACCAGCTCGAGCAGGAATCAAACTCTCAAACTCATCCTCGTGGTGACCCTGACATTAACCCACTAGGCTATCACATCTATCTATCACATCTTTCCATCTATCACATCTATCACATCTATCTATCTATCTATCTATCTATCTATCTATCTATCTATCTATCTATCTATCTATCTATCTATCTATCTATCTATCTATCTATCTATCTATCTATCTATCTAATATGATGTGAGGTCCAGTTAACAGCTAAAACAGGTAGAAGTAATAACTACTTTTTACTTAAGTACATGTCTGAGCCAAAACTTCTTTACTTTCACTTGAGTAAAAAAGTATAATCAGTACTTCAACTTTTACCCGAGTTTTTTAAACCATGAGGATCTGTACTTCTACTTAAGTAAAGGATGTGTGTACTTTTGCCACCTCTGTCCAATAATAATAGTAGCAGAAGATGCCAGAAGCAGTTTGTTCAGTGTCTGGACTCCTGAGCTCAGACCTTCCACACAGACTTCTGTACTGTACATCTAAATGCCATGACACGGCAGACAGCAAACAGGTGATGGCTTACGATCCGTAATCCTCTTAGTTCTGTAAGAGGTCTGTGTTCTCCAGCTGTATGGTGAACAGAGCCACGTTTTTCTAATCCTGAGACATTTCCTTACAGCTCTCCAGCATGGAGGACTTCCTCATCCCAGAGGACGCTCAATCCGAGCACGGCTTCATCTCTCCGGTGGACTCAGGGAAAACCAGACTGGACTGGGTGAAGAACCTCCTGCATGGGGCCTTCACCGTATACATCAGGAACTATTTAAAGCGAAACGGACTGCTGACACTGTCTGTGATCGGAGTGTTTACAGGGTGCGTCCTTGGATATACACTCAGGGGATGTGAACTTTCCACACAGGTAGGCCATGAAATTCTAATCACCTAATCATCTTCTGGACCTAAAACTACTGCAAGGGCTTCAGAGATGTTGGCTGCTGAACGAATGGTAAAGATTTTATTGTGATGAAGCAGCGTGTTTACTGATCATGTACCAGGTTCGTTGTCTTCATGGGGAAAAAACACAATATCAAACCTGAATTCTTTATTCCCCAAACCCAGGAGACCTGCTGAGCTTCAGCATGAAATACAAAACATAATCAATACACGTGATGCACGATCGAGTAGAAACTCCATCATATCATTTAGATCCTAAATCTCAGAAGTTCTTCTCCCTCCACAGCCGCTTCGCTCTATTGAAGGGACCAAAATACACCTTTATGCTGCAGCTTTATGAAGTAAACGTTAACTGTGTGTGAACCCTCCTGAACTCACTGTGCTGTTATTAATCATTACTGTGAATAAGATACTGATCATTTCTTATTAATGCGGATTATCCAGATAAGCATTGTAAATATTATGATATGGTGTAATATCATGATGATGATGATGATGATGATGATGGATATGATAAACGACTGGGTGTAATATAGTAAAGATTCTCCAGTATAATACTCAGAAGATTCTGAGTATTCCTCATGGATTTGATCTCTGCAGGGATAAATAAAGTGATCTCTCCCTCTAAAACTCATGACATCATTTGGACGAAAAATTATTCTAGAGCTATTTAGATTTGAGTCTCTTTCTGTTTAAAGGCAAAGATTTATCTCTCGTTCCCGGGTGAGCTCCTGATGAGGATGCTGAAAATGCTCATCCTGCCCCTGATCACCTCGAGGTAAAGGTTTGTCTGAAACATCTCTCGTTACACTCGTCTTCCGCTCAACGTGTCCTGTGTTCAGTTTAATGTCAGGTCTGTCATCCATGGAGTCCAAAGCCTGCTGTCGTATGGGTTTATTAACTGTGACCTATTACCTGTGGACCACCTTCATCGCCGTGATGGTCGGCATCGTGCTTGTGGTTATCATCAAGCCAGGCTTCGCAACCGACATGGAGAGCACCAGGCTTGGAGGAGGTCCGGTGATGACCTCAGCTGACGCTCTGCTCGACCTGGTCAGGTATTCTCCCTAAAATCAGAGGTCCAGATTCGTTTTTAAGTGTTCCAGCGGGGGGATTGAACTCGGAGAAGGAGGTGCAAACATGGGATCTGTGGTAGATGCGGTGCAGAGGGGCACCAAACATGAGGGGGCGCTATTGCATGTAGTGTATTAATTCCTGTATTGACCCATGTGTGTTTTTTGGGGGTGGAGTGGGGCACCAACCACGGTCTTACTTCCAAGATCTCACATGAACTTACTTCCACTAGTGAGCGTTTGAGTCTAATGCAGGCAGTTTTGGAGAATATTCATATTCAGTTCCTTCTCAAACTTCACACAATGCTGTAGTTTTCCAACTTCACTTGACTGGAACTAAAACAGTGGTCCAGCATGATGATGCTCCTCTACACAATGTGAGCTACAAGAAGACATGGTGTGTGTGTGTGTGTGTGTGTGTGTGTGTGTGTGTGTGTGTGTGTGTGTGTGTGTGTGTGTGTGTGTGTGTGTGTGAAGGCTGGAGTAGAAAAGAAGAACCTCCTCAATCCCTCTAAACACCGACCGAACCCCAGAGCTCCTCACCATCATCAGCGCCTGAAGCTCTTGTGGCTGAAGGATCAGTAATGTTTATGACTTAATGTGTTAAAGTCCTGGAGCAGTTCATCTCCTAATCTGTGTACATCTGTCTTCTCAACATGGAGATCTGCAGAGTCTCATCCTTTCCAAGCTGATTACGGTGCTCAGGGTCAATTTAGTGACCTGTACAGAGACGCGTTCCAGAAGATTCCCTCACCATGCTGACGTGTAGCTACTGCTCTGATTTATAACTGTGTGTGTGTGTGTGTGTGTGTGTGTGTGTGTGTGTGTGTGTGTGTCAGAGGTGGCAAAAGTCCAAGTTGCTGTGTTGGTAAATAAAACTTCTGGACCTTGTCCACTCTGAAAACATTTTAATTCTGTCCTTTCTGTGTTGGATTAATTTCCTGGTCTTTAATGAAAGATAACCCCACCAAAAAAAAGAAAAAAAAAGCACTTCTGTGGTAGCTCAGTGGGTTAAGGCTTGTGCCTCATCTAAACATGCATCCCAGTCTGATCTCTTCCATGGTTCAGTAGGTTAAGGCTGGTGCCTCGCTGATGGTGAGGATCAGGGTTTGAATCCTGCTAGTTGTGATGTGGGTTATGTTCCTGCTTCCTAAATCTTTCTTTAGCTTTATATTCTTGTGTTGATGGTTTAAAGGTAGACAGACCTGCTCTAAAAAAACTTCCTGGCCTGTCTTCTCTGATGGTTCAGTGGGTTAAATCAGGTGTCGTGCTTTTGGTGAGGTTCAGGGTTTGAATCCTGCTTTCTGCCTGCCAGTCACGATCAGGATTCACTTCCTACATCTTTCTTTAGCGATATATTTTTGTTTTTAATGGTTCAAAAAGAAAGATAGACCTGCTCTAAACAAGCTTCCCAGCCTGTCCTCACCGATGGTTCAGTGGGTTAACGTTGGTGTCTCGCTGGTGGTGTGAATCAGGGTTCAAATCCTGCATTGTGCCTTTAGAATTATATTCTTGTGTTTTGAAAGAAAAGATAGACCTGCTCTAAACAATTGTTGCAGCCTGTCCTTCCAGATGGTTCAGTGGGTTGAGACTGGTATTTTGCTGTTGGTGGGGTTCAGGGTTCGAATCCTGCTTTCTGTGTTTCTTTCTTGTCTGAATTTCTTGCTTTGAAGCACGAAACGAAGGATAAACCCCCCCAAAAAAGAAGGTGAGTTGTGGGACTTGATGGCTTTGTGGTAAAAGCCTTGCCTCTGAGTGCAGAGGTTGCTGGCTCAAATCTGGCTTGTCCCCCACACTGGGTAAGTTGTGTGGTGAGCAATGAATTGGGTGACTGTGAAGACCTGCTGCGTTCAGCCTCAGAAAAAGTGAAACTTTTTTGGATGTTTTTGCTTCATAACCCCCTGTTTTCAGCTTCTTAGACGCCAGGGGGGCAGACGCCTGAATATTGCCCCCCTGGTTCAGGATATGCCCTCTGAAACCGTCCACATCCGACCTTCCACGCAGCCATTTCTAAAACCTTCATCACTACAGTCACCGGAACCTTCCACACTCTTAACTTAGAGTCCTGGCTGGGGTTTGAACCAGCAACCTCTCAACCCAGAGGTAAAGCTCTTCCAATTGAGCCACAGGATCTCCTGCAAGAACCTGATTTTTAGGACCTTTTTTGGTTCTTTTATAAAACTTTTTAAACAATTTAAAGGATAGCTAAGGGGTAGGAATTGAACCGGGTGAGTCAGATAGCAGAGACCGCATCACTAACCACTACACTACCAGAGGGGTGACAAACAAGGCTTTGCTTATTGGACTCTTGGTTTGTCTATAGTTAAGAGACCACTGTTTTCTCTTAGATCATGATGGAAGAGGGTCAAAACTTCTCCTTCCTGTACATTCTCTCAGTTACTCCAAGTCTATGAGAAGTGACTCAGGTACAAGAACCACATCTCCAACACCTGCACCACTGATATACCATGATTTACCAGCAACCAATTTTAATGACCTTTTATTGTTCTGTTTTTAAAAACTTCTTATAATGTTCAATATGAAACTAGAGGTAAGAATCGAACCAGGAAAGTCTTTCATCATAGATCACTAATGGCATTACTTCAAAACCCAAAACTTTGTTAGACATGTAAAGAAGCAGGAAAGACAGAGACAAAGACAAAGAGACACAGACACGGCTTTAGAAAGAGTGAGAAACAAATAGAGAGACAGCAAGAGAGAGACATATACAGTGAGACAGAGACATTTACTAAAAGAGACACAGAGACAATTAGATCGAGAAAATAGAGAGACAAAGATAGCGAGATATAGCCACTTCCTGTTGGAAGTGTTTATCCCGAGCGACTCTTAATGATCTCATTTACTAAATGAGCAGTAGTGAGTTAAGTGTTTGCTCAGGTGCCCAAAACTGTCAGCTTGGAGGTGTTAAACATGTATCATATTTACAGCATGTGATATGTATGTAAGCATATGTACAGTGATTAAATATAAAGGCTGTATCAGTGCAGAGACGTGTGGACATCATTAAGAGCCTTTGCTATGTTTCCACACGGACAGTTAATGAGGTGATACCGGAGAAACTGCACCTCTTCAAGTCAAGTCAGGAAGCTTATATATATAAAATTATAGACATTTTACAGATTTGAATGATGTATTGTTTTTATCTGTACGATCAATAAAGACAGTAATTTAAGTTTGTGTCGACATTATGAGGGAAAAACCCACAAAACGCCACCTAGAGGGTAAATTGTGTAAAACATGGCGGATTTGGTGTTTGATTTGAGACTTGGCGCAGAAATAAAACAAAAGTTTACTGATTAAAAATATTTTTATCTGGAGTTTATTTATTTATTTTATATCTAAGTAAAGAAAGGACGTTGTGGATAAACGTATTTTTTGCCGAAGGTTTTAATTGCGCCTCTTTTTTATTTAGTTCTTTATTTATGTATTTACATTTTCTATAAAAATGGTGAAACAGAAATGCGCTGAATTGATAGCGTTAATAAAATTTAGTGCCGTTTACAATCATTTTAATTTTGACAGACAAATATACATATATATACATACATACATACATACATACATACATACATACATACATACATACATACATACATATATACATACATACATACATACATACATACATACATATATACATACATACATACATACATACATACATACATACATACATACATACATACATACATATATACATACATACATATATACATACATACATACATACATATATACATACAT
>NC_139586.1:309928-502670 GCF_946808225.1 Silurus aristotelis
TGGTGATTGTGAAAAAAATTTTTTCCACAGATGATTTTCTAATATATTACATCATACAAATATACATTTCAATAATTTTTATGATTATAATTTTGCGTGTGTGGTTCAGGGAGGGCGGCGCCCTAGCGCCCTCTATTGGCCAGCCGCTACTGCTTCTGCAGCTGGTCAGGGTTCCCTGATATCAGTCCTCTTTCAGAAGATACTCTTCCTAAGCATCTACACTACAACACACTGATGAGGAACGCTATGAGGAACATCACAGAACTTAATATGTGGCTCCACCTCCATATTTCCCAGATCTCAGTTGGATCTGGTGTCTGTGGGCTGCGCTGGAGGAAAAGGTTTTAGCAGCAGATCAGATTCACAGGACGCAGTAGGAAGGTGGATTTAATGTTATGGCCGAAGGAGATCATTTATAAGTTGTGAATTTTGTCAACTGATGTTTAAATGAAAGGTTTCGATCTCATTAGAAGTTTGTCATTTCATGGTGTGTGTGTGTGTGTGTGTGTGCCAGTTCTGCCACGCTGCCCATCACCATGAAGTGTTTGCTGGAGAACTGTCAGGTGGAAAGATCGATCGCACGCTTCGTCCTACCCGTAGGAGCCACCATCAACATGGACGGCACCGCTCTGTATGAAGCCGTGGCAGCCATCTTCATCGCTCAGGTCAACGAGTACGAGCTCGATTTTGGACAGATGGTGACAATAAGGTAGATGCCTAGCTGACCAAATCCATAACATCACACAGAAACCTCCAACATCCATCAGCAGACAGGAGCTCAGACTTACCTGTAACATGGAGCTGAAGCTTCTCCTGCAGCAACCTGGTTATTATTTAACTCGCAGTGTAACGGTTCCTCCAGAGGAGCTACTACAGAAACCTGAACCCACTGTGTACTTTATACCAAACTGATCATTTCGTTTATTCCTACACAACATTTTGACTCTGTTCGATCTTTAGGATCTCAAATTCACACTGAAAAGTCCAGTTTGCTCTTCGGAGTTGTTGCTGTTTCATGGTGACGAGTTCGTCTGCAGTGCATCACTGATGCATCACTAAGACGTGATTTTCTTCCCTTCAGTTTCTGCAGCACAGGTTGTGATTTAATCACCGGAATAAAATAATACACGTGATTTTCTCTCCGCTGTTCTCAGTGTCTGTTAGACTTTTTGGTGAAAGATGCTTTTTCCTGTTCAGAACATTCTGATGGCTGTAGCTGGGAGAAATCCATCTCATTCTTCACTGTATATTACAAAGTATCATTTTATACACTCACAATAAACCAGACGTGAACGTTGTCCTGAATCCGTCGCCTTGTACACGTGTCTCTGTATCGAACAGCATCACGGCCACTGCTGCCAGCATCGGTGCTGCGGGCATCCCCCAGGCTGGCCTCGTTACCATGGTGATAGTGCTGACCTCAGTAGGACTGCCACCAGACGACGTCACGCTGATCGTCGCCATCGACTGGATTCTGTAAGTTAAATTTGTACTTCTTTATCGTTAATGAAGTTTGATTTGTGTGTACAGTATGTTGTTCTACCACAGTGCTGTTAAAAGCTGCTCTCTGATTGGTCCGAGTCTGTTTACTCGTCATTTATTGGTTCTACAGTAATGAGCGTCACAGTGAACTGCGTGGCAGCAAATACACATTTTTAACTACGTTCTAAAAATTCTTTATGGAATGTTTTTTTTTCTAGTGTTTTATTCCTGATGCAGGAGAAGTGTATGATTTCTGGACCTGGGTGTTTTGTGTTCCTCCACAGGGATCGGTTTAGAACAATGATTAACGTACTCGGAGACTCGCTGGCTGCTGGAATCATCGGACACCTGTGTCGGAAAAAATCTGCTTCTGATAAAAGGGTAAAATGAACGCCAGCGCATTGTGACGCAGCACAATCCGAACATGACGTCAGACAAGTGACGGGTTTTTAAACGCTGCCTTTTCCCCTTCAGGGATCAGGTGCTGGATCGTGTCAGAAAAGAAATCACGGCCGAAACCTGAAAAACGTTCATCTGGCCGAGGTGCCGCTGCTCGCAGGGAAAGACTGTGTGTATGAGGTGGTTGGAGACACGGTGACTGAGCGACCCACCGTCTACTACAACATCTGCCAGGTCTGAACTCGCACGTGCCTTACAACAAACACGGTATGGAGAGGAGTCTCAACATCTGCTGATAGGACCTTTACCAAGCAGCTGAAATGCTCAGCAGTTATTCCACAAAAGGCCCTGATACGTCCACTGCCGTACGCCATTTTTATACTATTTTTCTGTTTAGGAAACGCTGAGATCACACCTGCTCATTCATCTACTCCAGGAGTTTCCACAAAGCACCAGTGTGGCTGCAGCTTTTCATTCCAACCAATCAAATTTAACCCGTTTTAAGCTCGTGATTTTTTAATGATTATCAGGTGTGGCCTTTAATTGGTTGGAATTAAAACCTTTGTGGAAAAGTTAAGACACCCCTGGACTAGAGCAAAGATCACATGCAAAGGTTTAGGGATGAATGATTCGTTTCTCCAGTCTTCAGCTTCCTTGTTTGGAGGTGTGAAGAGTGATGCTGAAGATAGCCTGCTTTTTACATTTATACACTCAATATGAAAATCCACTCTGTTCCGTGTACGTCTGTAACGATCCTTTCAGGAGATCAGGTATCACACGTTATTAAATCTGCAGCTCCTGCATGTTTAGCATGTGTACTCATTTATGCAGTTACACAAATACTGTTACAAATCCACAAAACAAAAAAAAAAAACTTACAACAAAACAATGGTGTTTATTTGTAAATACATAAAAGCGCCATAGCACTTCTGATGAAGTAGACAGTGAAGCTACAGCTATAGAACATCAAATGAACATGCATACGATCAGAGAGAAAAAGGAAAAACTGTACTGTAAGCAGAAACTGCAGGCTGTCTATAAACAAACAATATACTCATCAATAAATGTTTAATATGCCCTGGATTCAGAGTTGTTCAGGATTAGAAGCGGACTCTTACACCAAGCAGAACAAATTACTATGTACAGTTTGTGTAAGTTGCAGACTCCATTACAAAACAAGTAGAAAAACAATGAATTAGAGTCATGAACAGAAGAGTGTGTGTGTGTGTGTGTGTGTGTGTGTGTGAGGACAGTAAAGTTATACATTCAAAATGAAATGGTGACCAAAGTCCACCCCAGAGGAGAGCTTCACAACAGTCCAAAAAAGAAAAGTCAATCAAGAAAACAAAACTTTTCAAAGCAAAACAAAATGTGATCATATTAACTACAATATCACATGCCAACAAAAAAAAAACTTCAATAAACATTTGTATAAATCAGTAATTTGAAGCAAATTCTCCGTCGCCTTTGGTCCAAAACCTTAATCCCTTCAGATAGACTCGGGAAGGTTACAGGGGTCGCTGAAGGAATATTTACAATTATCTGCACACAGAATCACAATAAAGTGTTAAAAAGGTTATTCGACACGTGATATGATCCTATGGAACATGAATCAGGGTTTAATAGTATCTTACTGATTAATTGATACAATGAACAATACTGACACTACTCATATATACATATATAAGGATGCAGTTTTAAGTGAATTATTAAAATAATTTCAGATTATTATAGCACTAATACTAACAGTAGGATAGGGACCAAAAAACATAAGTTCTCAGAACCCAAAAGTAATACATCCTGTCCTTTTATTCGTGAGACTTACTGGTCTTGAAGGAGACCTGCAGCACTTTGTCCCCTAGACGATACCCGTTGAGGCTGGCGATGGCCATGGCCGCCTCTTCGTAGTTGGTCATGGTGACGAAGCCGAAGCCTCTGCATTTGTTGGTGTTGAAGTCACGGATGACTTTTACATTGGTGACCGCCCCGAACGGGCCGAACATCTGCCACAGCAGGCCTTCATCACAATCTTGCCCCAGATTGTAAATGAAAATGCACCAGCCGGAGGTCGAGCTCGACGCCACATTCATGCTAGACACACTACTCATGTGGTCTACGCTCATTGGTGAAAACCTAACACACACACACACACCCCCCACAACAAGTGATTAGCTGTAAAGGCATTTTCCTGTAAGCAAGTGTTTGAATCTTTCCAACCAAAAGTTTAAAATGGTATGAGGTCCCTAGAGCACACGTGTTGATTCACCACAGATCAGATATTTTAACTGCTGTGAGTTCGAGATGTGTGTAAGTACTGGGATACTGTGGAACCCACAGCGGTGTGTGGATTTTTATGCATATTATAGTGTGTTTATTTACAGCAAATACACTACTGTGAGAATTCTGCTGATATGTGACCTGGACGAAGTGCATTGCAGCACTTACCTGAACCTCTGAGTCTGATGATGAACCGGGCCTCCAAATCGCCGGGACTGCGTGTGATAGAACTGCGACAGCAGCTGGGAGTTCTTCGCCTGGTTGGGATTTGCTGCAAACTTGACGGTGATGGGCTCGGAGGCTCCAGTGGGCTTCTGGCCATTCAGACCCTTGATGGCATCTTCTGCTTCAATTCTCTTATCGAAGCGAATGAAAGCGACGCCACGTGACAGGCCTAGAGGAAGAGCAATTATTATAAGCCCAAATGTGAATAGGGGGAAAATAAAATTAAATTAGTAGCACACGTTCAGACACAGGGGCGATACCTGAAGCCTGATCCACCAACACCCTGGAGTTTATGATGCGTCCATACTGGGTAAACAAGTCCTCCACATCCTTCTGTGTCATGGTCTTGGGCAGGCCACTAATGTAAAGATTGGCATCTTTTATAGTGTCAGAGCTTGGCCTGGCATAGGAGACCTAATGAAGGCAGAATAGTAACCCATAAATAACAATCAACATGACTGACTGTTTATAAAGTAATTCAACAAAGCATTAAAAAGGTAAGGCAACAAACATCCCAATAAATAAAATATAAATCACATCGATTTTTTCTTTCTTTTTCTTTTTTACAAAAGATTAAAGAGGGAAAAAAATGACAATTGTTCCATGGATGATAATTTACAGACTATATCTAAAAAAATTAATAAATAAATGAACCAACAACAAAAACTAAACAAATAAACAAAACTGAATTAAAAAAAGGGACAATTTCCACATCAGCAACAATCCCTTTAGAGAAAAAAAAAATGCGGAAAATAAATCGGATCAGCAGGGATTGCTGTGCAGGGCTTTGGTTCGGCACAACGTCATACTCAAGCAAATGACCGCTCCAGCCTCCCTCACATCAACAAAATCTCCAGAGAAAATAAATAAATAAAAACACATTCAAGTGTAGGAGGCTAAACATCAGTCTTAACATTAAGGGGAAAAAAAAGTCAAAAAAAAAAAACCAAAACTTCAGTATAATTCTGTACCGAAAATAAAACCATGCCAGATCAAGAAGCCAATTGTTGAAATCATAGAGGGGTTAAAAAAAACCTGGTCATGTAGAAAAAACTGACAAACGAGTAAAAAGAAAGCAGGGAATGAAAGAAATGAAAGAAAACAAAGTCCTCACACACCAGTAAAAGTGCATTTCTTTCTGAGAAACACACTGCAGTATTGGGATTTTTTCCTCTGCTGCCTAACAGACTAGTGGAAGAACATAAGGTGATATCTATCAGTTTACACATGGATACAAGAACAGCTCTTTGCACGTTACCTTGATAGTTTTAGACTGTAGTCTCAGCCCATTGAGAGTACTGATTGCCCTTTCTGCATCACTAGGGTTAATATAGTTAACAAATCCGTACCCTAAACTGTGGCCTAGAGAAAAAAAAAGGAACAAACAAAATAAAAACAACAAACGATTGTCCACATCCTGTAGACGAAATCAGCTTCAGAAAGGAAAAAAAAAAACAAAGATTACAGTGCAGTGAACGTCTCAGAGGGAAAAAAAACGACATGACTTTCACAAGAATTATTAAACCTCAAACAAAACTTACATTAAAAAAAATCCCAAACAGTGAATTACTTAAAAAAAAAAAAGACAAGTCAGTTATACATTTTCAAATTAAAAACAATTTCACATTAAAATCAAAAGAAAAGTCTTTAAATGACAATTTACTGTGGTTATAGTGAGCCATACAGACACACTGAGAAAAATAAAGAAATAAAAATACTGAGAAACTTCACACCGCACTATTATATAGACAAGAGGTGTACAAGAGAGTGGAACACTGAGCAGACAGGTGTACATCAGATTCCAGTCTCAACAACGAGTGCATTTAAAACAGGTTGTGTACAGCATGTGTAAACACACGCGCTGATTATATCTTTCTGAACTATTTGGCACAGAGGGGAAAATAATCAGGAGAGGAAAACTGGGTTTATTTGGTGAAACTTACCTCCCATTTTGTCACGGATGAGTTTGGCGGACTCGACCTCCCCGATGCTGCTGAACAAACTGCGCAGCTCATCCTGACTCATGTTCTGGGGCAGGTAATTGACTATCAGGTTTGTTTTAGCATCTTTGGGTTCATCTCCCAAGTGGCTCTCAAAACCGTTAGGAAGATCGTAGGCATCCTGTTCAGCAAGCACAAGAGAACCTTCAGTGCGGTGTGTACACATCAGTAAAGCCAATTTATTTTGAACGACTGCTACAGAGAAGACATGACCACTACAAACAATGGCATGAACTCAAGTGTTTTGAGTGTATGTAATAGGAAAGAAGAAGAAACAATGCTTGATGTAAAGGTTTAAGTAAAAAGCAACAAACTTACCCAGAAATAATAAAACTAAGTTACAAGTCAATAACTAAAATTAATAGATTATAGAAAACTAAACCTTCACCCATACATTCAAGAACTCACACCAGATTAATTCCCCTTCACTGTTATAAGACGCTCCACTCTTCTAAGAAGGCTTTGCACCCTATGTTTGGCCATGGTTGTGGGGATTAACGATTATTTAGCAACAAGAGCATTTGTGAGATCAGACCCAGATGTTGGTGAGTAAGTGTGGGGCTCAGCCAGTATTCAGTGGGGGTCAAGGTTTTATGCAAGACACTTCAGTTTTTTCAGTCTAACCTTCACACTAATAACACTCTTTATGGAGCTTACTTTGTGTACATGATCATCATGCTGGAACACTGTTTTGGAATAAACATATTCCCTTATAAAATGTGTGAGGTAGTGTGTGTTACATGTGCTATGTGAACTTATATATGCAAAAACAACTAATTAAAAAGAATGTTATTTCCATATTGTGCACGTTTGGTCTTCAACATGTTTATCATGTTTTAATACAAAAAAAAAGTAACATTTAAACAGTGGTAAAATTCCAGCACACGTACCTTCATGCTCCCCCCCTTGCCAAGCTGCTGCAGCTCTCGGTCATTCCCCTGACTCTGCACCTCACAAACCTAAAACAAATAAAACATTCAGAAAACATCAAATAATAAAGAGTATGATAAAAACTGGCCTGTGTCCACACCTACAATATGACACTTTATAATAAAAGCTGCTGACCAGAGATCTCTGTCAAAACTACAGCGTACAGGCCTGATGTTTGCCCCAGATACACCCACACACACACACACACAACACAGTGTGGAGTATGTTGACCCTGACTAGGGAATCATCTTTAACCTAAAGAAATTATATATAATAAGTAAAACAGCACTCCCAGCATTCTTTTGGAATGTGTCCTGCAAGTCTTCTTTTCGAACCATTTTAAGCACCGAATCTCCAGTCATGTCAAAACAGCAAGCTGGATCTCCATCTCAGAGGAGAGGGTGAAGTCTGCAGGAGCCAAATCTGGTGAGTAGGTGGGTGTGGAAGTGAGAACATGTGGATTGTTCTCCAACGATCACCATGCCCACCATGTTGAATGGATTCGGCATTTCCGGGGGTTGAGCTAGTCTTCCTCATCTCGTCATCGTCCAGGAACCATGTTCTGCATATGAAGCGCGTGTGCCGCTTAAAACATCTCCACACGACAGCGTGTGTTAAATCGGCCCAGTTTCACAAAGAATTTCACATTTGCTCTTTGTCCATGATGAAATCGCAGACATAATGCACATGGTGAGAATAGCACCAGGTTAATTTCCAAACTTTTTGATATCACCTCATAGGTTAACTTCAATCTACTCGTCACAGGAAAAAAAAACCCACAAACCCCTGTAACTGTACCTCACCTTCAGGTATCTGATGTGTCCTCGTCTCACAGCCATGTGTCCACTAAACTCCAGCCAAACCTGAACCTGGGAGCAGCAGCAGACAGTCAATCAGTGCAAATCACATACACACACCGTACACGAGTATGTACCTTTCATTCATTTACCATCTCAAACACAAAAACCACACACAAAAGGACTGGACTCAAGACCGAACCTAAACTATATCTAAAATAATACACAGTTAGTCTGAACTCTTCTCTATCAGGTCTAAACAGAACTCCTCCGAACCGGAACTAATTTATATCAGACTAATATACACCAGCGCGTGCCCGTTCGCAGTACAACTAAAAATAATCCCCGTTAAATTCGATATTAAAAAATACAGCATTTACCGACCTAGCATTAAGTGCTTAGCCAGCTAGCTGCCTTAGCTAATCGCCTCAGAAGCAGCGTGCATGCTAAGCGCTAGCTTCTTTCACAGATATCAATTAACACAAATCGTACGGAGTTTATAAAGTTAATAAAAGCGGACTTTTACAGAGAAATACTTTTTTCACGTTTCAATCCGAACGCTGAGGGAGTTTTTAACAGCCGGTTCCGGGAGCTAGCCTGCTGCTGTTAGCGACTGGGCCTCACGCGCTAGCCGCATCCTCTCCGTTCACCCCAATACGTCATACGCAAATATAACACGAACTTTTTTCTATTAAGCAAGAAAAAAAGCAAATGTAATTAAAAGTAATATAAATACCAGTAATAGTAATAATAGCCGAGTTCCCACAGAGCTGAGTGCTGCGCTTCTGTATCACAGCGAAGTGGGCCTACTCGTGCGCGCTTGAACAATAACGAGCCTCTGTCCCGGATGTGGTGGAAAGGGGCGCGCGCCGCACCACGCCACACCTCGCCCCGCCCACTACGCCTAGGCGCAACCCAAACGACTTTCCTATTGGACACAGCGCGCACTACAGCCCGAGAGCCCTTTTTACACGCACTACTTAGGGAACCTGTGTATAAACTAGAAGGTTATTTGGGGGTCGGTCACAGCTCCATGTTTCTGTAGGGCGCCATGTTGGAGCCACTGAGCAGATCAGGATGGAGATGAGAGAGCATGCTGCTGTTCCAGACTTCACCATGGAGTGGTGTATTAAACCTCCTCCTCATCCTCATCCTCTATATTATTTTTATGATGTTTTTTGCTATTATTGTTTTTTATAAACAGTAGTACTAGCATGTTTTATACTTTTCCAAGCAGAATGCACCAAACCCACACAGCTCCTGTATTCACTTTTCACACTTATTTATAGTTTAGAATAAGTTTATGGCAGAAATAATAATGAGTCCCTGGCCCAGCAGGAGAACAGCCCCAGAGCAAAGTGAAGCCCCTCCATGAGGTGGTAATATGCATTAGAAAGGCTTCACAGCTGCTTTTGGACGAACCTTTCAAACAACTTGATTGGAGGATAAAATTTGGAGTCAGTGTTTTTTTGGGGTTTTTTTTACCCGCTATTTGTTATTTGCATGTATAATGTATTTAGTGATTTTATTTCTATCTCCTTGCATCCAAACACTCTCTCTTATAGAATTAGTGTGAATCAATATACTTATACTAAAATGTAAAAAAAAAGTAATTAAAAGTATATCTGTGCAAACCCCTGATTAAAAATTCTATATTTCACAGAAACACTCAAAAGATATTAACTCAATTTATTAATCATGAAAACACAATTCTCAATCAACACAAATAGCATCTACATCGGCTTCTAGGCTGTTTATTAAAGTCAGTATAATCTAAACGATGCATATTTATTGTAAAATATCACACATTAACCACATATTGATGCCGGGTTGTCATGCATGTCAGCAGTATGTACAGAGCTCCTGCTGCACTTCTGATTTTTAGTTCAGTGCATTTTCAGTGCAGAGGTCATTCGATTCACTGCAACAAATATCAGTTTTATTTTATATTCTTCCACTGAGCCAATGAGATCTGTTCGGTTGTTGCTTAATAGCAAGACGCTGTCTTTTCCCAGAATAGTGTTGGGGAGGTTGTTAAGCCCCTGCACAGAAAGAGGTAGAAAGTGTGGTTGTGACGTACTTCTGAAGAGAAAGCGATGTCGATCCTCATGTCAAACAACTAAATATAAACGCGGCATGCGGCAGCGCGAGTGGAGCTAAAGGCTAAACTGAATTTATGCACTTACATTTGTGCATACAAAAGATCACGTAGCAGAGTTACAAACATTCTGTAGAGTTTTACGTGGTTATGTTACGAGCTGAAGCAGATAAAGAAATAAAAGGAAAAGGGTGTTTTTGGTGAGCGATACACAGAGCTCCATGGGCAAATGACTGCGATGAGAATTTAAAATGTGCATGTCTACTTTTACAAACCTTAATTCTTATGTCCAATCATCCAAAAAAACAAACAATTTATATACATTTACACTATTAATTTCACAAACACATTCTTCTTCTTCTACCCAGAGGGTGCTGATAAAGAGAAAATTGCTATGCTCATTAGTCTTTATATTTTCATTCCACATTCTATAAAAAATACAGAAATTAATATTCCAGGATAAGAAATGCACTTTCATGAACAAAGGTAATGGCATGCAAAGCGAACATTTCTATTAGTAACATTAGGATCAGCATTGGGGGAGATTAGAAAGTTTCTTTAGGTTTTCTGAAAGAATTCATTGTTTTGGAGTTAAAATTTGTAAACAGGAAGTAGAGACGAGAAAAACTGCAAACATGTGTGTTATATTGTGCCTTTTCTCTACAATCTACACACAGACATGCTCCTTCAGAGTGATGCCTTTCGTTTAAACACAGTTTGTGTTTTTAAATGAAGGTTTTCCAGGTCGTTTCAAATGTCTAGCTGTAGTAAGTCACGTAAAACTGGACTTGCAGTATAACTCTAAGACATATAACTATGTATCTGAGAGGCTTCACGGTTCTACAGAGTAGTGAGATGACAGGATGTACAGGATGAGTGTTCAGCTCATCATTCCCGAGTCCTTTGGATCAGCTGCACTCATTGACACTCCGCTGTGCTGTTTCCCGTCTCCACAAAGCCATTGCTCATGCTTTTAGGGCTGGGTGGGCTGGCGAGGTCCGGCAAGGGCTCGTGCTTTACACCGGGATCCACCGAGCAACTTTTCTGCGCCACTCTGGGACGGACCACTGGAGCCATGGCCATGACCGTGGTCTGTCTCAGCACCTCTGCCTTTAGCGGTGGCCTGGTGGGCATGGTTCCCATGGTGTTCAGAGTGGATGATTTGGAGCTCAGGGGGGTGTGAATGGGAGGGGTTGGGTCATGTGAGGCCTCATTCACCTTCTTAGTCTTGTCTATATCTTCTTTAGCAGGTTCAGATTCACTCTGGGTGTCCATGGGCGCATCTTTTGCCAAGCTGCATTGGCGCGAGTTCTTGTCAGAGCCGGGGATCTCACAGCTGTCAGTGCGGCGCCTTGAGCCCTCGTGCATGCGGCTGGTTGCCACTACAGCTTTCATGGCAGCCTTAGGAGACAAAACATAATGTGAATGGGTAAATCATTATTCAGACTGGCCTTCAAACCCAGACTCAAACTACACAGCTTAAAAAAAAATTATTTCTTTTTGGAAAAGATGATAAATTTACAGTAAAACACTGCACCTGGGGAGATTATCAAGACCCTGATTTAATAAGATCATGTATGTTTAAACATCATAACGGCAAAATTCCAACAACACTATGGTGATAGAAGCATGTTCTCTTTAATAGATCATTAAAGACATAACCAGGCTCGTGGCATTAACAGAATAATACAGATCTTTTTGACCCGTCCGGGGTGAAGGCAAAGCAGGGGGTCTGTGATTGTGTAACTCACAAATAACGATATTTATTATTTTGTTTATATAGTAATTTGTCTCTTGAACTGAATGTTCTTAGTCCAAACCTTAGTTTCAGCTAGAATCTAATTTATTTACAACTCCATATATTTTTAATTTAACTGGAAAACTGATGCGTCTTTTGAGTAAAAAAGGATTTGAAAAAAGAATCTGATAGCTATAAGCTGATTTTCTCGAATGTCTAGCTGTTGTGCAGTTGTAACACTTAATCCACCCCATTCATTTACAGAGGTATTATTACACCCTGTGATCAAAAATGGCAACTGGAACAAGCGTTTTTAGAGGTTTACTAGGGCAGGAATCACGCTGCCCCACAATGGCTGCTAGATGTGAAGGAAATACTCTGCTAAGATCTTATTTTATACCAAATCAATTAAATCACATTTCTGCAACCAAACACACATTCCATATGGTCCTTAAAGTGCATCTGTCATGTACAGATTCTTCTTTGATGAGGTAACAAAGTATCAAAATATCATATTAAGCATCTCTAGCCTTTAGTTTGCGGCGAGCGTTGAATTCCTGCAGCTTCCTCTGCGTGGTGTCCATGTGGGAGAAGCGTGCTGCTTTGCCGAGAACCCATGGATGCCCCAGGGCCTGGTGCACACTCAGACGCTTCTGAGGGTCCAGGACTATAAGCTTACTGACCTGTAAAGGGTAAAACAGTCTTTCTAGATTGCTGGCAAAAAGTGATACAGAAACTAACATCCCACTATTAATGTTTGTGGCAATATACAGTATATAATAATTCTCCAATAATAATTAAAATACTCGGTATCAGGGAGATGTTAAATCCTCCACCCTGTGCTTTTAATCACAGTCTTGAATGAACCTCACCAGATCCTTTGCGTTAAGAGAGACTTCGTCCCACCAGGGAGAGACAAACTCATAATCACAGTTGAGGATGCGGCTGTACATGTACTGGTCTCCTCTCGGATCGAAAAACGGTTCGAACCCACACAGCCTGCGGAAGCAGAGGAGAGAAAAAAACAACAGATTCCGAGTGAACGTGGACGTGGATGTGATGTAATGAGTTTATTCACAGGCCTGTTTAGTTGTTTACTCACAGTATATACAGGATCACTCCCACAGACCACATGTCTACCTCTGGGCCATAAGTGTTGCCTCTGAGAATTTCAGGAGCTGATGGAAGATGAGAAGATAAACGGGAAATACACCTACTGCCCAAGCTGCCTTCTAACAGTGTGCAGTTTAACACCTTTTTATAAATATAATAACTAATAATAACAACAACAATAATAATAATAAATCAGATGATTGTAAATAGATTAAATTACAATTATATGCACTACAAATATATCAATTCCACCTGTTTCTAGTCAATCATTTTTATATTTTTACTAAAAGTGTCACGATGTTATCAAAGTTATTAAAGCTGTAATGGTTCAATTCAGTAACTGATTGAATTCCTGAACCTCTCTGATGTATGAGAGTGTGACACTCAGTGTGTGTTTAGTGTGTTTATTGTGTATTTGGTGTGATTTTTTATTGTGTTTAGTGTGTATTTGGTGTGTATTTAGTGTGTGTTTAGTGTGTGTTTAGTGTGTATTTGGTGTGTATTTAATGTGTGTTTAGTGTGTATTTAGTGTGTGTTTAGTGTGTGTTTAGTGTGTATTTAGTGTGTGTTTGGTGTGTGTTTGGTGTGTATTTAGTGTGTGTTTAGTGTGTATTTAGTGTGTGTTTGGTGTGTATTTAGTGTGTGTTTAGTGTGTGTTTAGTGTGTATTTAGTGTGTATTTAGTGTGTGTTTAGTGTGTATTTAGTGTGTGGTTAGTGTGTGTTTAGTGTTTGTTTAGTGTGTATTTAGTGTGTGTTTAGTGTGTATTTAGTGTGTGTTTAGTGTGTGTTTAGTGTGTGTTTAGTGTGTGTTTGGTGTGTATTTAGTGTGTGTTTAGTGTGTATTTAGTGTGTGTTTAGTGTGTATTTAGTGTTTGTTTAGTGTGTATTTAGTGTGTGTTTAGTGTGTATTTAGTGTGTGTTTAGTGTGTGTTTAGTGTGTGTTTAGTGTGTGTTTAGTGTGTGTTTGGTGTGTGTTTAGTGTGTGTTTAGTGTGTGTTTAGTGTGTGTTTGGTGTGTATTTAGTGTGTGTTTAGTGTGTATTTAGTGTGTGTTTAGTGTGTATTTAGTGTTTGTTTAGTGTGTATTTAGTGTGTGTTTAGTGTGTATTTAGTGTGTGTTTAGTGTGTATTTAGTGTGTGTTTAGTGTGTGTTTAGTGTGTGTTTAGTGTGTGTTTGGTGTGTGTTTAGTGTGTGTTTAGTGTGTGTTTAGGGTGTGTTTAGTGTGTGTTTAGTGTGTATTTAGTGTGTGTTTGGTGTGTATTTGGTGTGTATTTAGTGTGTGTTTAGTGTGTGTTTAGTGTGTATGTAGTGTGTGTTTAGTGTGTGTTTAGTGTGTGTTTAGTGTTTGTTTAGTGTGTATTTAGTGTGTATTTAGTGTGTGTTTAGTGTGTGTTTAGTGTGTGGTTAGTGTGTGTTTAGTGTTTGTTTAGTGTGTGGTTAGTGTGTGTTTAGTGTGTGTTTAGTGTGTATTTAGTGTGTATTTAGTGTGTGTTTAGTGTGTATTTAGTGTGTGTTTAGTGTGTGTTTAGTGTGTGGTTAGTGTGTGTTTAGTGTTTGTTTAGTGTGTGGTTAGTGTGTGTTTAGTGTGTGTTTAGTGTGTATTTAGTGTGTATCTAGTGTGTGTTTAGTGTGTGTTTAGTGTGTGTTTAGTGTGTGTTTAGTGTGTGTTTAGTGTGTTTAGTGTGTGTTTAGTGTTTGTTTAGTGTGTGTTTAGTGTGTATTTAGTGTGTGTTTAGTGTGTGTTTAGTGTTTGTTTGGTGTGTATTTAGTGTGTGTTTAGTGTGTATTTAGTGTTTGTTTAGTGTGTATTTAGTGTGTGTTTAGTGTGTGTTTAGTGTGTGTTTAGTGTGTATTTAGTGTTTGTTTAGTGTGTATTTAGTGTGTGTTTAGTGTGTATTTAGTGTGTGTTTAGTGTTTGTTTAGTGTGTATTTAGTGTGTATTTAGTGTGTGTTTAGTGTGTGTTTAGTGTGTATTTAGTGTTTGTTTAGTGTGTGTTTAGTGTGTATTTAGTGTGTGTTTAGTGTGTGTTTAGTGTTTGTTTAGTGTGTATTTAGTGTGTTTAGTGTGTATTTAGTGTGTATTTAGTGTGTATTTAGTGTGTGTTTAGTGTGTATTTAGTGTGTGTTTAGTGTGTGTTTAGTGTGTGTTTAGTGTTTGTTTAGTGTGTATTTAGTGTGTGTTTAGTGTGTATTTAGTGTGTGTTTAGTGTGTATTTAGTGTGTGTTTAGTGTGTGTTTAGTGTGTGTTTAGTGTGTGTTTAGTGTGTATTTAGTGTGTGTTTAGTGTGTATTTAGTGTGTATTTAGTGTGTATTTAGTGTGTGTTTAGTGTGTATTTAGTGTGTGTTTAGTGTGTGTTTAGTGTGTGTTTAGTGTGTATTTAGTGTGTGTTTAGTGTGTATTTAGTGTGTATCTAGTGTGTGTTTAGTGTGTGTTTAGTGTGTGTTTAGTGTTTGTTTAGTGTGTATTTAGTGTGTGTTTAGTGTGTATTTAGTGTGTTTAGTGTGTATTTAGTGTGTGTTTAGTGTGTATTTAGTGTGTGTTTAGTGTGTATTTAGTGTGTGTTTAGTGTGTGTTTAGTATGTATTTAGTGTGTATTTAGTGTGTGTTTAGTGTGTATTTAGTGTGTGTTTAGTGTGTGTTTAGTGTGTGTTTAGTGTGTGTTTAGTGTGTATTTGGTGTGTATTTAGTGTGTATTTGGTGTGTGTTTAGTGTGTGTTTAGTGTGTGTTTAGTGTGTATTTAGTGTGTATTTGGTGTGTATTTAGTGTGTATTTAGTGTGTGTTTAGTGTGTATTTAGTGTGTGTTTAGTGTGTATTTAGTGTGTATTTAGTGTGTATTTAGTGTGTGTTTAGTGTGTGTTTAGTGTGTATTTGGTGTGTATTTGGTGTGTATTTAGTGTGTGTTTAGTGTGTGTTTAGTGTGTATTTAGTGTGTATTTAGTGTGTATTTAGTGTGTATTTGGTGTGTATTTGGTGTGTGTTTAGTGTGTGTTTAGTGTGTGTTTAGTGTGTATTTAATGTATTTAGTGTGTGTTTAATGTGTGTTTAGTGTGTATTTGGTGTGTATTTGGTGTGTATTTAGTGTGTGTTTAGTGTGTGTTTAGTGTGTATTTGGTGTGTATTTGGTGTGTATTTAGTGTGTGTTTAGTGTGTGTTTAGTGTGTATTTAGTGTGTATCTAGTGTGTGTGTTTAGTGTGTATTTAGTGTGTATTTAGTGTGTGTTTAGTGTGTGTTTAGTGTGTATTTGGTGTGTGTTTAGTGTGTGTTTAGTGTGTGTTTAGTGTGTATTTAGTGTGTATTTAGTGTGTGTTTAGTGTGTATTTAGTGTGTGTTTAGTGTGTGTTTAGTGTGTATTTAGTGTGTATTTAGTGTGTATTTAGTGTGTGTTTAGTGTGTATTTGGTGTGTATTTGGTGTGTATTTAGTGTGTGTTTAGTGTGTGTTTAGTGTGTATTTAGTGTGTGTTTAGTGTGTGTTTAGTGTGTATTTAGTGTGTGTTTAGTGTGTATTTAGTGTGTGTTTAGTGTGTGTTTAGTGTGTATTTAGTGTGTGTTTAGTGTGCGTTTAGTGTGTATTTAGTGTGTATTTAGTGTGTGTTTAGTGTGTATTTAGTGTGTATTTAGTGTGTGTTTAGTGTGTGTTTAGTGTGTGTTTAGTGTGTATTTGGTGTGTATTTGGTGTGTATTTAGTGTGTGTTTAGTGTGTATTTAATGTATTTAGTGTGTGTTTAATGTGTGTTTAGTGTGTATTTGGTGTGTATTTGGTGTGTATTTAGTGTGTGTTTAGTGTGTATTTAATGTATTTAGTGTGTGTTTAATGTGTATTTAATGTATTTAGTGTGTATTTGGTGTGTATTTAGTGTGTGTTTAGTGTGTATTTAATGTATTTAGTGTGTGTTTAATGTGTGTTTAGTGTGTATTTGGTGTGTATTTGGTGTGTATTTAGTGTGTGTTTAGTGTGTATTTGGTGTGTATTTGGTGTGTATTTAGTGTGTGTTTAGTGTGTATTTAATGTATTTAGTGTGTGTTTAATGTGTGTTTAGTGTGTATTTGGTGTGTATTTGGTGTGTATTTAGTGTGTGTTTAGTGTGTGTTTAGTGTGTATTTAATGTATTTAGTGTGTGTTTAATGTGTGTTTAGTGTGTATTTGGTGTGTATTTGGTGTGTATTTAGTGTGTGTTTAGTGTGTATTTAATGTATTTAGTGTGTGTTTAATGTGTGTTTAGTGTGTATTTGGTGTGTATTTAGTGTGTGTTTAGTGTGTATTTGGTGTGTATTTGTTGTGTATTTAGTGTGTGTTTAGTGTGTATTTAATGTATTTAGTGTGTGTTTAATGTGTGTTTAGTGTGTATTTGGTGTGTATTTGGTGTGTATTTAGTGTGTGTTTAGTGTGTATTTAATGTATTTAGTGTGTGATTAATGTGTGTTTAGTGTGTGTTTAGTGTGTATTTAATGTATTTAGTGTGTGTTTAATGTGTGTTTAGTGTGTGTTTAGTGTGTATTTAATGTATTTAGTGTGTGTTTAATGTGTGTTTAGTGTGTATTTGGTGTGTATTTGGTGTGTATTTAGTGTGTGTTTAGTGTGTATTTAATGTATTTAGTGTGTGTTTAATGTGTGTTTAGTGTGTGTTTAGTGTGTATTTAATGTATTTAGTGTGTGTTTAATGTGTGTTTAGTGTGTATTTGGTGTGTATTTAGTGTGTGTTTAGTGTGTATTTAATGTATTTAGTGTGTGTTTAATGTGTGTTTAGTGTGTATTTGGTGTGTATTTGGTGTGTATTTAGTGTGTGTTTAGTGTGTATTTAATGTATTTAGTGTGTGTTTAATGTGTGTTTAGTGTGTATTTGGTGTGTATTTAGTGTGTGTTTAGTGTGTATTTGGTGTGTATTTGTTGTGTATTTTGTGTGTGTTTAGTGTGTATTTAATGTATTTAGTGTGTGTTTAATGTGTGTTTAGTGTGTATTTGGTGTGTATTTGGTGTGTATTTAGTGTGTGTTTAGTGTGTATTTAATGTATTTAGTGTGTGTTTAATGTGTGTTTAGTGTGTATTTGGTGTGTATTTGGTGTGTATTTAGTGTGTGTTTAGTGTGTATTTAATGTATTTAGTGTGTGTTTAATGTGTGTTTAGTGTGTGTTTAGTGTGTTTTTAATGTATTTAGTGTGTGTTTAATGTGTGTTTAGTGTGTGTTTAGTGTGTATTTAATGTATTTAGTGTGTGTTTAATGTGTGTTTAGTGTGTATTTGGTGTGTATTTGGTGTGTATTTAGTGTGTGTTTAGTGTGTATTTAATGTATTTAGTGTGTGTTTAATGTGTGTTTAGTGTGTATTTGGTGTGTATTTGGTGTGTATTTAGTGTGTGTTTAGTGTGTATTTAATGTATTTAGTGTGTGTTTAATGTGTGTTTAGTGTGTGTTTAGTGTGTATTTAATGTATTTAGTGTGTGTTTAATGTGTGTTTAGTGTGTATTTGGTGTGTATTTGGTGTGTATTTAGTGTGTGTTTAGTGTGTATTTAATGTTTTTAGTGTGTGTTTAATGTGTGTTTAGTGTGTGTTTAGTGTGTATTTAATGTATTTAGTGTGTGTTTAATGTGTGTTTAGTGTGTGTTTAGTGTGTATTTAATGTATTTAGTGTGTGTTTAATGTGTGTTTAGTGTGTATTTGGTGTGTATTTGGTGTGTATTTAGTGTGTGTTTAGTGTGTGTTTAGTGTGTATTTAATGTATTTAGTGTGTGTTTAATGTGTGTTTAGTGTGTGTTTAGTGTGTATTTAATGTATTTAGTGTGTGTTTAATGTGTGTTTAGTGTGTGTTTAGTGTGTATTTAATGTATTTAGTGTGTGTTTAATGTGTGTTTAGTGTGTGTTTAGTGTGTATTTAATGTATTTAGTGTGTGTTTAATGTGTGTTTAGTGTGTATTTGGTGTGTATTTAGTGTGTGTTTAGTGTGTATTTAATGTATTTAGTGTGTGTTTAATGTGTGTTTAGTGTGTATTTGGTGTGTATTTAGTGTGTGTTTAGTGTGTATATAATGTATTTAGTGTGTGTTTAATGTGTGTTTAGTGTGTATTTGGTGTGTATTTAGTGTGTGTTTAGTGTGTATTTGGTGTGTATTTGTTGTGTATTTAGTGTGTGTTTAGTGTGTATTTAATGTATTTAGTGTGTGTTTAATGTGTGTTTAGTGTGTATTTGGTGTGTATTTAGTGTGTGTTTAGTGTGTATTTGGTGTGTATTTGGTGTGTATTTAGTGTGTGTTTAGTGTGTATTTAATGTATTTAGTGTGTGTTTAATGTGTGTTTAGTGTGTATTTGGTGTGTATTTAGTGTGTGTTTAGTGTGTATTTGGTGTGTATTTGTTGTGTATTTAGTGTGTGTTTAGTGTGTATTTAATGTATTTAGTGTGTGTTTAATGTGTGTTTAGTGTGTATTTGGTGTGTATTTGGTGTGTATTTAGTGTGTGTTTAGTGTGTATTTAATGTATTTAGTGTGTGTTTAATGTGTGTTTAGTGTGTATTTGGTGTGTATTTGGTGTGTGTTTAGTGTGTATTTAATGTATTTAGTGTATGTTTAATGTGTGTTTAGTGTGTATTTGGTGTGTATTTAGTGTGTGTTTAGTGTGTATTTAATGTATTTAGTGTGTGTTTAATGTGTGTTTAGTGTGTATTTGGTGTGTATTTGGTGTGTATTTAGTGTGTGTTTAGTGTGTATTTAATGTATTTAGTGTGTGTTTAATGTGTGTTTAGTGTGTATTTGGTGTGTATTTAGTGTGTGTTTAGTGTGTATTTGGTGTGTATTTGGTGTGTATTTAGTGTGTGTTTAGTGTGTATTTAATGTATTTAGTGTGTGTTTAATGTGTGTTTAGTGTGTATTTGGTGTGTATTTAGTGTGTGTTTAGTGTGTATTTGGTGTGTATTTGTTGTGTATTTAGTGTGTGTTTAGTGTGTGTTTAGTGTGTATTTAATGTATTTAGTGTGTGTTTAATGTGTGTTTAGTGTGTGTTTAGTGTGTATTTAATGTATTTAGTGTGTGTTTAATGTGTGTTTAGTGTGTGTTTAGTGTGTATTTAATGTATTTAGTGTGTGTTTAATGTGTGTTTAGTGTGTATTTGGTGTGTATTTGGTGTGTATTTAGTGTGTGTTTAGTGTGTATTTAATGTATTTAGTGTGTGTTTAATGTGTGTTTAGTGTGTATTTGGTGTGTATTTGGTGTGTATTTAGTGTGTGTTTAGTGTGTATTTAATGTATTTAGTGTGTGTTTAATGTGTGTTTAGTGTGTGTTTAGTGTGTATTTAATGTATTTAGTGTGTGTTTAATGTGTGTTTAGTGTGTGTTTAGTGTGTATTTAATGTATTTAGTGTGTGTTTAATGTGTGTTTAGTGTGTATTTGGTGTGTATTTGGTGTGTATTTAGTGTGTGTTTAGTGTGTATTTAATGTATTTAGTGTGTGTTTAATGTGTGTTTAGTGTGTATTTGGTGTGTATTTGGTGTGTATTTAGTGTGTGTTTAGTGTGTATTTAATGTATTTAGTGTGTGTTTAATGTGTGTTTAGTGTGTGTTTAGTGTGTATTTAATGTATTTAGTGTGTGTTTAATGTGTGTTTAGTGTGTGTTTAGTGTGTATTTAATGTATTTAGTGTGTGTTTAATGTGTGTTTAGTGTGTGTTTAGTGTGTATTTAATGTATTTAGTGTGTGTTTAATGTGTGTTTAGTGTGTGTTTAGTGTGTATTTAATGTATTTAGTGTGTGTTTAATGTGTGTTTAGTGTGTATTTGGTGTGTATTTAGTGTGTGTTTAGTGTGTATATAATGTATTTAGTGTGTGTTTAATGTGTGTTTAGTGTGTATTTGGTGTGTATTTAGTGTGTGTTTAGTGTGTATTTGGTGTGTATTTGTTGTGTATTTAGTGTGTGTTTAGTGTGTATTTAATGTATTTAGTGTGTGTTTAATGTGTGTTTAGTGTGTATTTGGTGTGTATTTAGTGTGTGTTTAGTGTGTATTTGGTGTGTATTTGGTGTGTATTTAGTGTGTGTTTAGTGTGTATTTAATGTATTTAGTGTGTGTTTAATGTGTGTTTAGTGTGTATTTGGTGTGTATTTAGTGTGTGTTTAGTGTGTATTTGGTGTGTATTTGTTGTGTATTTAGTGTGTGTTTAGTGTGTATTTAATGTATTTAGTGTGTGTTTAATGTGTGTTTAGTGTGTATTTGGTGTGTATTTGGTGTGTATTTAGTGTGTGTTTAGTGTGTATTTAATGTATTTAGTGTGTGTTTAATGTGTGTTTAGTGTGTATTTGGTGTGTATTTGGTGTGTGTTTAGTGTGTATTTAATGTATTTAGTGTGTGTTTAATGTGTGTTTAGTGTGTATTTGGTGTGTATTTAGTGTGTGTTTAGTGTGTATTTAATGTATTTAGTGTGTGTTTAATGTGTGTTTAGTGTGTATTTGGTGTGTATTTGGTGTGTATTTAGTGTGTGTTTAGTGTGTATTTAATGTATTTAGTGTGTGTTTAATGTGTGTTTAGTGTGTATTTGGTGTGTATTTAGTGTGTGTTTAGTGTGTATTTGGTGTGTATTTGGTGTGTATTTAGTGTGTGTTTAGTGTGTATTTAATGTATTTAGTGTGTGTTTAATGTGTGTTTAGTGTGTATTTGGTGTGTATTTAGTGTGTGTTTAGTGTGTATTTGGTGTGTATTTGTTGTGTATTTAGTGTGTGTTTAGTGTGTGTTTAGTGTGTATTTAATGTATTTAGTGTGTGTTTAATGTGTGTTTAGTGTGTGTTTAGTGTGTATTTAATGTATTTAGTGTGTGTTTAATGTGTGTTTAGTGTGTGTTTAGTGTGTATTTAATGTATTTAGTGTGTGTTTAATGTGTGTTTAGTGTGTATTTGGTGTGTATTTGGTGTGTATTTAGTGTGTGTTTAGTGTGTATTTAATGTATTTAGTGTGTGTTTAATGTGTGTTTAGTGTGTATTTGGTGTGTATTTGGTGTGTATTTAGTGTGTGTTTAGTGTGTATTTAATGTATTTAGTGTGTGTTTAATGTGTGTTTAGTGTGTGTTTAGTGTGTATTTAATGTATTTAGTGTGTGTTTAATGTGTGTTTAGTGTGTGTTTAGTGTGTATTTAATGTATTTAGTGTGTGTTTAATGTGTGTTTAGTGTGTATTTGGTGTGTATTTGGTGTGTATTTAGTGTGTGTTTAGTGTGTATTTAATGTATTTAGTGTGTGTTTAATGTGTGTTTAGTGTGTATTTGGTGTGTATTTGGTGTGTATTTAGTGTGTGTTTAGTGTGTATTTAATGTATTTAGTGTGTGTTTAATGTGTGTTTAGTGTGTGTTTAGTGTGTATTTAATGTATTTAGTGTGTGTTTAATGTGTGTTTAGTGTGTATTTGGTGTGTATTTGGTGTGTATTTAGTGTGTGTTTAGTGTGTATTTAATGTATTTAGTGTGTGTTTAATGTGTGTTTAGTGTGTGTTTAGTGTGTATTTAATGTATTTAGTGTGTGTTTAATGTGTGTTTAGTGTGTGTTTAGTGTGTATTTAATGTATTTAGTGTGTGTTTAATGTGTGTTTAGTGTGTATTTGGTGTGTATTTGGTGTGTATTTAGTGTGTGTTTAGTGTGTGTTTAGTGTGTATTTAATGTATTTAGTGTGTGTTTAATGTGTGTTTAGTGTGTGTTTAGTGTGTATTTAATGTATTTAGTGTGTGTTTAATGTGTGTTTAGTGTGTGTTTAGTGTGTATTTAATGTATTTAGTGTGTGTTTAATGTGTGTTTAGTGTGTATTTGGTGTGTATTTGGTGTGTATTTAGTGTGTGTTTAGTGTGTATTTAATGTATTTAGTGTGTGTTTAATGTGTGTTTAGTGTGTATTTGGTGTGTATTTGGTGTGTATTTAGTGTGTGTTTAGTGTGTATTTAATGTATTTAGTGTGTGTTTAATGTGTGTTTAGTGTGTGTTTAGTGTGTATTTAATGTATTTAGTGTGTGTTTAATGTGTGTTTAGTGTGTGTTTAGTGTGTATTTAATGTATTTAGTGTGTGTTTAATGTGTGTTTAGTGTGTGTTTAGTGTGTATTTAATGTATTTAGTGTGTGTTTAATGTGTGTTTAGTGTGTGTTTAGTGTGTGTTTAGTGTGTATTTGGTGTGTATTTGGTGTGTATTTAGTGTGTGTTTAGTGTGTATTTAATGTATTTAGTGTGTGTTTAATGTGTGTTTAGTGTGTATTTGGTGTGTATTTGGTGTGTATTTAGTGTGTGTTTAGTGTGTATTTAATGTATTTAGTGTGTGTTTAATGTGTGTTTAGTGTGTGTTTAGTGTGTATTTAATGTATTTAGTGTGTGTTTAATGTGTGTTTAGTGTGTGTTTAGTGTGTATTTAATGTATTTAGTGTGTGTTTAATGTGTGTTTAGTGTGTATTTGGTGTGTATTTGGTGTGTATTTAGTGTGTGTTTAGTGTGTGTTTAGTGTGTATTTAATGTATTTAGTGTGTGTTTAATGTGTGTTTAGTGTGTGTTTAGTGTGTATTTAATGTATTTAGTGTGTGTTTAATGTGTGTTTAGTGTGTGTTTAGTGTGTATTTAATGTATTTAGTGTGTGTTTAATGTGTGTTTAGTGTGTGTTTAGTGTGTATTTAATGTATTTAGTGTGTGTTTAATGTGTGTTTAGTGTGTATTTGGTGTGTATTTAGTGTGTGTTTAGTGTGTATTTAATGTATTTAGTGTGTGTTTAATGTGTGTTTAGTGTGTATTTGGTGTGTATTTGGTGTGTATTTAGTGTGTGTTTAGTGTATTTAATGTATTTAGTGTGTGTTTAATGCACTTCCACACACACACACACACACACACACACACACACACACACACACACACACACACACACACACACACACACACACACCCCTCCATAATAAATTCCTGGCGATATTTCTGCTCCTAAAACTGACCCAGTTTACATTAGCTCTGATTTCTCACTCGGCTGTTCAGCTGTTCTGTGTGATTCGAGAAACTCACCGCAGTACCCAGGCGTCCCACACACCGTCTTCATCGTCACCTGTTCGTCTATTATCTTAGAGAGACCAAAGTCAGCTGCAGACAAGAGACAAAAAACACAGTGGAGATAAAATGATCTTCTCATATACCAGGTGTTAATGATCAGTATGCAGGTGAAGAACCGTGTTAGTTACTGCTATAAATTTGAAGGGTATAAGAAACCAGAGGAGGATTTGTGTTTAGTTACCGATCTTTAAAGGAGCATCTATTGATAGATCGGCATATAGCAGGTTTTCAGGTTTGAGGTCCCTGTGAACGACTCCATTTTCATGCAAATACTGAAAGAAAAATGAATATTGTGCCATCAGCACTACATGGAAACAGAATTCTGATCGCATTTCCAAATATCACTCAAGAAAAGTACATGTACACAACTGAGCAAAACAAAAGGTGCAAATGAACAAAATAAACAGTTAGATGATGTATATTTTAGATAGATTTTGATCATGTATGTGTGTATGGTGGATGCAGCACAAACAGATGTGTAGTTTTTTCTATATGATGAGGTTTCTGTAAGGGGAAGTCTAGTGAGCGTTTTTGGAAGGAGTCTCCAGTGTCGGTGTTTGTTCGTTGCTGTCCGGATGATGTTCTCGTTACAGCGCACATCTGGACTCCATTCTCTCAGCTTGCTCTCACTGTCCTCATTCCTGCACTTCATTCATGGTGGGAAACTTCATTCTATGTCCCAGTTACAGACCTGCAGGTTCCTTCAGCATGTGACAGTCATGTTCAATGTTCTTTATGAATGGAGTATTTAAGCTCTACTACGGCCCCTCTGTGTACTCACTGCCCCCTGTACAGAAACAGAGGCTGGCGTTTCCACACAGCTGGAAACGGATCAAAATATTTGATGTGTTGCTCTTTAATAAATAAAAATAATTGGTTTGGGAAAATTGCTATGATGGTGATTGTGGCGTTATTGTAAAAGTGTCTTTTTATTAGTAAAGCATTACGGAGAGCAAATAAAGATTACATTGCATAATCCTTCTAATCATTAAAGATGTGTCAGGTGCAGGTTATAATTGAGAGGTTTGGTTTTTTTCTTACAATTTCTCTCTGAAACCCCAATAAAACGTCTCCCTCCAAGTCGTGCAAAATGTCCACGAGAAATGATAATAAATAGGAAATGTGTGTATCGGTGGCAGACTAATGAGCACCGCTGAGGAAAGATCCTTCATTATTGTGGAAGGTCTGAATCCCTGAATAGACTGAGAGCACAGTGAGAGCAGGGAGATTTCTTGTAAAACCTATGGGATTTCACTTAATCAGGCCACGGGCCAGTCAGATTAATTGAAATGGAAAATGCCTGCCATCATCTGAAAGAGCTGCAGCAGATGGGCTTTTTTTTTCCTGGTCACGTTTTAGGCCGCGCTGAACCGCCCTGAATCGGAGCTTTCGCTATAATTTGTCTGAGTTGCACTAATCGGTGATTTGCTGTTTCAATTTCACTCATTAGTTGCTTAATGGTTATTACACGGCACGCTGACTGTGCGCGTTCGAGCGTGAGCGTATCTGCGTGTTTAATCTAGAAAGCAGCTCAGGATCATTGATGTTCGGATTGAGGTTGAGCCGAAACCTGGGAGCTTGTTAAAGGAGTCGCACTTTGCACTGCACCTTCACGTCCTCCTATAAACCTTAAACACACCGTGGTGATATTTGTCACACTCCACAAAGAGCCAGAGCATCTTCAGCACCTCCTACAGCACCTTCAAAATCTCCAGCACCTCCTCCAGCACCTTCAAAATCTCCGGTACCTCCTCCAGCCCCTTCAAAATCTCTAGCACCTCGTCCAGCATCTTCAAAATCTCCAGCACCTCCTCTAGCACATTCAAAATCTCCAGCACCACCTCCAACACCTTCAAAATCTCCAGCACCTCCTCCAGCACCTTTAAAATCTCCGGTACCTCCTCCAGCACCTTTAAAATCTCCAGCACCTCCTCTAGCACATTCAAAATCTCCAGAACCTCCTCCAACACTTTCAAAATCTTCAGCAGCTCCTCCAGCACCTTCAAAATCTCCAGCACCTCCTCCAGCACCTTCAAAATCTCCAGCACCTACTCCAGCACCTTCAAAATCTCCAGCACCTCCTTTATGGTTGGATGATGGATGCTCCTTTACCAGTCTTTAGAAGAATTTCTCATCTTCTAGTTTTCTCCACATTCTAGCTGCATATAAATCCATGTAATATGGCAGAGGAGCCTCGGAGCCTCACGCTGAAGCGCTGCTATGACTCACATCATGCAAATCTGTTAATTAAGTTGGTGTGCGAAGGCGAACAGATGTCACTCCTTTAACAGTCTTAAAATACTGATGGAGATCGTGCTAGGTGAAGAAAAACAATGTGCTTTTGCTCTCCGTGTTTCTCACATCACAACACGGCGACTTAAACCTGACACCTGTCAATCATATGTCTGTATGCAACCACGTACAGTATAAAGATCTCGGATGGAAGTTTCAGAAAACGACAGGGTGTTAATTTGACATGCAGGAGGATCGTCATGAATTCCTATCACCTCGGGTGAGAAGGTTAAAAATGAGTCAGTGAGATACGACACGATGTTCTTGATATCTGCAGACTAAATGAGTGTACGCATCATCCAGCGACGTTCTTCCCTCCGTCTACATGCTACAGCAGATAACAGACAGCGTGTAGAATTTATATACAGTATTAAAACAAGCAAAACAAACAGCCGCCATTCACAACAGTACCTATAGAGCACACCTGTAGTTCAGCTTTAACTGCTCCACTGACCAACTCGGCGTTCCTCCTGTTCCATTCCCACCGTGTCCCACGCAGGAGATTCAAATGCACAAGGAAACCGCAATGGATTTTTTTTAACTCTAAGAGGATTATTCACATTTTATATATCCGCTCTCTATACGCCTCACTTCTGAACGACAACACAATCATCTCACGTCCGTTAGCAGGTGCACACGACCTGACATTCAAATCCTATTCATTAAAATCGGAACATCTGAGGAATATCACAATGTCTATGCAGCAAGCAAGAACCTTCACTTACACGTACTTCACTCACTTTAGTCAATTATTTGACTCCTTTGGATCAGATACCTCTTTCTGATAAATTGAGCTTTTTCTGCGTTTATTCCAGATTTATCTCGAAGCACAAGAACCCAGCAGAGAGGGCTGTTCTCTCACCCTGACACATTATTCACACTCCTCCAGAACTGAAGATTCTAATATACACAACATTACATTATCTCAGTAAGCAGTTCATAGTCAGGGGCCTTACTCAGGGGCCCAGCAGTGGCAGCTTAGCCACCTATATTTAATAAGATCTATCTGAAAGCAAGTGCATATAATATAATGCTGAGTTTTAATGTAAATGAAAATGAACACATTCCGTGTCTGTTACTTTATGTAACTTGATGTATCTTTAAAGACCTTTTTTAATTGTAAACTTTTTTAAATAAGAAACCAAAACATGTATTTGTGATGTCAGACTTCACAGTACAGATTAAAGTCTCATATAAAAGTTGACACTAGTTTTTTAAGACATATTTCTCCTTTTGTGGCGTTTGCTAGATTTAAATGGTTATTTTTTTGTTGCTTGCAGTATTTTACCTGCCCTGCAGGGGGCACACCCTTCGAGTTTCTGATTGCTTTGCTCAACAGTAGCTAAACGCAGAGTCATGATACCTCACACACAAAAACGCAACAGAGTCCTGACTGATCTGTAACAGATTAATTTCTTTAAATCGAGTAAAAATGTCCGATAAGTTGACGGCTCTAAGGAACACCAGCGTACTGCGATAAAACATCTGGATTTTTAGATGTATGTATTTCTCAAAAACACCCATCATAACAAAGACTCCTGAGCAGATGGCACTGAAAATCCAACTGCATTCAATAAAGTCATCAATTTTCACATTGAGTGTCGGTGGATAGTCTGTGTGTTACGAAGGCCTTAATAAGATCCGATTACTGCTTACCAGATTTCCATCAAAACAAGTCTCGACATGAATATAAAGTGTGTTCAGGGCATTTAATAGAAAGAAGTTTTCTTTTGACACCATCTGTGTGTCTAGCAGGGTGTGAGAAGTACAGCTGAGATGTGTAAAATGGCTGACATGGAAGGAAGGAGGATGCTTTTGTCTCTTTTTTTGAGCAGATATTCAGAGTCGCTCGGTATTGAGCTAATGATCATATCCATCACATTACTTTTAATACAATTGAAATCGTATTTTTATAGAATATGCCATTATTTTTGGCTGTAAATATATTTTTATGAGATCTTCACACTGACACAGCGATTACCTTTAAAACATGAAAATAAAAGAGTAAAGGTAGAAACTAAACCCAGGCTTTACCGCCACTGCCTCCAGGATCTGCTTGATTACATGAGCAGCGTCTCGCTCGCTGTAGTAGCCCCTCTCCACAATCCTGATCATAAAAAACACATTCACATAATGAGACTGAAGCAGAAACTGTTTTTATAAAATCTTCTGATGCACTCAGTTCTTGCTTGAAGGCGAATAATTCAGCCGTAAGTCATAAAGGTTGAGAATAATAAACGATAATTCAACAATAATATAACAGACACAAACAGAACGTTCTGAAGGACTGGTCGGTTAATAGTAATTATACTACTACTGCTACTATATAATTAATTATTAATAATAATAATAATGAATATAATGAATATGTTTATATTTGAGAAATAAAATCAGGTTATTAGAGAATATTGAAGACAGATACAAACAATATTTATAACTATTTGAGAGAAATATGTGAACCTGAGTGATGTAGGAGGTCAGAATTTACACTAAAGGGTTTTCTGGAAGTTTCTTCCCCCTGAAGGATTTAATGCACACTGTCGGTTTAAATACAAATACAGGTATGAATATTCTGAGCACTGAACAGATACAGATACCGAGATGGCATTACATCACCATTTTACACTTTGTTCCGTTGTTTCTGCTTTTTGTTTTTCAGCCCACAAACTGCCTGCACACTGAATACACGCTGATAAGAATGGAGGAGCTTCAGCGGTATATGATCCTAAATGAGGACGGAGGTATTTTAGTGAAAAGCCTTCACTCTGCTGCACTTAAACAGAGGAACAGTTCAGGCTCCAGTTCCTCTGAACTGTTAATGGAACGAAAGACTTTTTCTTCTCCTTCTCTTTGCTTTGAAGTCAGTAATCCCCTAAAAAATGCACATGCTGTATCCTTTAATGTATTTTTAAAACAAAGACAGGGTTTTTAATACCTGTCAAAAAGTTCCCCGCCGGTGACGAGCTCTAGGATCAGAGAGATCTCCGTTTCCGTCTCGAAGATCTCTTTCAGGCGAATCTGTAAATCAAACAGAGAAGAACCAATGCAGAGAAATGATGCTGTAAAGCAGGAAATTATGCAGAAATGTGTGAATGGTATAAACTATAAATCTTTCCACTGAGAAAAGGAAAAAAAAACTAAACCCGAGTTCTTACAATGTTTGGATGAGAAAGACGCAGGAGAACCCCGATTTCTGTCCTCACTATTTTCTTGTCGATCTGCAACAATATGATGTGAGAAATTAAACAAAATGTTGTACCACAGGGGACGTTCTATTAAAACAAGGCAAGCCTGACTCACAGTCTTCTTCAGGACCTTGGCTGCGTAGAGCTTCTCTGTTTGCTTCTCTTCACAGCGATACACAACGGATGTAGCCCCTCTGGAGACAAACCAAAGGAAACATCAATGAAGTCATTAATGCTAAATAGAAGAAGCTCCAAGCTGAAGCCGAGACGGACCTGCGGTTAATAATGGTGACCCTGCAGTAGCATAAATCAGTAACTGATGAGGAAATCAGTGGGAATTATATGTGATATCAGTTCACCAAGCAGGAGCTTTGATTTAAGTCAATGTACAGCTGTCCAGGCAGATCCCGCTCAAGCTCTCAGTGGAAACTGGTGGTCTACCTCTTAGTTATGAAACTCTGCCAGAAGAATATGCGAAACACTTTTTCTTTAGTCACCGCTTTATTTTTGGACCTGGAGTGTATTTCAGGTCAGAGGTTGGAATACAACATTGGTGTACATGGTGTCCTGAAATGCTGCAGAAAAACACCTGACACTAAACCACAGCTTTCATCTAGTTAATAGAAATCTTAGGGAGGTAGAAAGAAAGTGGAGAACATTAAACCCAGACATGCAGTAACCCAAGTGCATTTATCTCTCAGATATAAACTCAGGATTTTCCAATAACTGTTTAATGAGTAATTAATATATTAAACAATCAAATCCTGTATTCATTAAATAATAAACCAACTACAAAGTTATAATTATAATGATTAGTCTAATCCATGTTTTTAGATTAGATGCCAGGCAGTGTCTTTTCTGTTTTTCTCACCAAAAGGAAGGTGGAATTCACACATCACCTGCTCTGTGAGGTGAGTGGAGGAGCTGGAGGGTTTCTTTGGTTCTGTGAAATTGTTAACGCTTAATTGTCAGTGGGCGGCTGCTCGAGATCACAAAGCCGAGGACACTGGGAGTCTGAGCTTCTCTCCATCTGCTGACTTGTGATTAAACACATCAGCTTCAAGAAAACAGATCTTAAATGTCATTAGAGCAGTGAGAACAAAGCAGCGGGAACTCAGCCTTAAGAGCTGTGTGTGTGTGTGTGTGTGTGTGTGTGTGTGTGTGTGTGTGTGTGTGTGTGTGTGTGTGTTTATGTCAGCTGTCTGGGGTCAGAGGTGATACCATATGAAATCTGGGCCACTTCACCTGATTCCCCCTCTCTTCATCCATCCCCTCCACCCTTCATCCTCCTCATCCTCCTCAAATCCACAAATCTACTTCTGCTTTTCTTCTTAAATCCTCTTAATATCAGTATAATGTCATTTGTACATCATCCAACAACATCCTTTGTTTGAAAGAAACACCAAGAAGAAGAAAATGATGTGGTCTCACATGACCCAATTACAGCTTTTATACTACAACTAAACATCTACAACACACACACACACACACACACACACACACACACACACACACACACACGCACGCACACACACACACACACACACACACACACTACGGAATTATACGGAAAGTATAAAATGTAGAGAAAGGTATTTTTTAGGCTACAGGATGATTCTGATCTGCACAATCTCAGCAGTAATGAGGGTGTGAGAGAGAGAAGGGGTTTAATGTAGGAGGGGATGAAATGATGGATCTGGATCATTATTCTATAGTACACTAACCTCCCCAGTTCCGGGCCCATGGTGTAGAACTCCTCCATGGAAACATCTCGACGTGAGCCGTCCACCCAGTAGTCCACTGAGCCGGTGCTGAGGCGAGAGCTTGGCATTGTTCGATCTGCAGAACCTGAGTGTTTTCCTCTATCAGAGCAGGGTTCTACAGAGCAGGGGACGCCTCATTGCATCCAGGAGAACACTTAATGACATAGGATGTGTCCAAAAGTCTTTCAGCTGGAGATTGTGGAAATCTGATTCAGAAATGTGATGTAAAATGGGTTAAAGCTCTCCATTCCCAGCAGAGTGCGCTTTACTCTCCAGCTTCATCCAGGGAAACCATCACTATGGCTACCGCATGGGTTTCTACGGAACCTAAACAAATTGGCAAGAGGCAGAAATATGATCGTACCGCATCAGGAGACTGGATCACACCGAGACGTGCTGCATCTCACAGGAGCAGCTTCAGAACCCGGCTCTGTTCCTCCAGCGGGCCTCGCGGTGCTGTAAACAAGTCCATATGGCTCCTCTGGAAACCGCACATTCTCCAATCCAGCACAAAAAAAAGTCCGACTTTGAGATCATCCACCGGCACCGGCACCGGATTGCGACCCGCGCGCGTCTCGTTACGCGTTTATTTCGGGACGACGGCGCGGAATTACACGTGATCCTGCCGATGTGCCGAAATCCAGGCGTGTCACTGTGTTCCACCTAAACACAAGGAACATGGTGAAGATGCAGGAGTGTGCAGCGAGAGGATGTGTTTATCTCCTGGGCTGGGGAGGTGTTGGGGAGGTGGCAGTCAGGGTGCTGTGACAACGCAAAGAGAGAAGAGGAGGGATGGAGGGAGTGATGGAGGGAGAAGGGTGGAGGGGAGTCTGTCAGCGAAACCTTGGCTTTCCACCAATCCGGATCGAGCTTTTAGAGGGGCAGCAGTGTTGCTCAGAGTCCAGCTCGAATCAATTATGGATCCTGACTGAGAGAAGCAGCAGCACTGAGGCCTGGAGAAGCTCTGAGTAATGATCAACTCTCAGGAATACACAAGATACACAACTGTGCTGTTTCTTCTCCCAGATGGAGGACCATCATCAGTGCATATTCTGCAGAAATAATAATAATAATAATAATAATAATAATAATAATAATAATACATGGTTGTAATAAAATGAAATCCCCAACACATGCTCCATTTAAGAAACTTTGAAGCCTGCAGGTGAAGAAAGAATATCATGTCCATTTCACTTTCACAAGTCAGACAGCCTCCTGTTTTCTGGAGAGTAATTGCTGCTTACATTTCAATTCTTTTTGTTTTAAATACAATCCTGTTTTATTTATTTGTAACAGACCACAGCATTTTGACGCATTTTTCTCATATATGAAAGAATAAAATTCACCGACTGAGAAATATATAGTAGACTTTATTTGTCACATGTTCATTAAAGCACAGTGAAATTCGCTCTTATCCCAGTTTGCTCAGAAGCCAGGCTCAAAAGCTGTGCTCCAGGGGGCAGTATCATGATACTGCCCCCTGGAGCACAGAGGGGTTAGGGCCTCGCTCAGGGGCCCAAGAGTGGCAGCTTGGCGATACCGGGGCTTGAACCCCCGACCTTCTGATCAGTAACCCAGAGCCACTCCTGGAAATATACAATTCATAAGAAATAAAATAGATAATAATTGAAATGAAATCTCTTTGTGTAATATTTCTGTGTTGTTTATGTTCTAAATTTCCATCCTAACAATTTTAATGAACATTTATTAATGCACAGAGTTTTTAATTGAAGCCCCACTGAAGGGTTTCTACAGTATTTCTGCTTGGTGACACTTATTTATTCATAGAAAGAGCTCGGGTGGATGAAGACCTCCTGCCTGTGAGAGTATAATCAGAGAGAGGAGGTGCTTCTCACAGCAGACCTGCACTTGCTGGAAGATGTTATTGTGAAACACCTTCAGAAAAGCAGGAGAAGATTCTCTCTTTTTTCCCCTGTGTGTCACATGCAGAATAGAGCTGTATGAGTAACTGTATGAGTTCTGATCACTGACACTGTTATGGATGAAGTTTAGATGATTCCCATTCTGTCAGAACAGAAAACACTGCAGTCACTGCTGACACTGCTGAAGGACTCTCCATGTCCACAAGCCTTCATATCAGATCTACTGTCTTAGATTCGTCCACCGCTTCACTGCAGAACTGCAGACCTTCAACATCCTGGAATTATATGTGTGTTATACGTATATAAATCACTGTAGATGAGATGTTGGATGAAGAGTCTTTTCCTGGGTAAACCCTAAACCTACAGTCCTTACAGTCGCAAAACAGCCATTTCACACCAGGATCTGAAATTCTCACTTATCCTGCAAACAGAATAAAACAATAAGGCTGTCACTTAAAACAGCACAATGATGCAACAGAACAGGAAACCTGGTGGATTCAACGTTTAGATGCTCCTCAGAGCAACACCAAAGCAGCTCCAGGTAAAATCATCGTGTAAAGGAATGATTTACTCTGGAATACAGAAGCAGGTCAAGATGTTTCCTGGTTCACTAAATGTCACTCATGCTGTGTTAAATTCCTGCTTGGCACTAAAAGGATTGTTATGTGCAAACATTTGTCACAAGGCTTCATGGAATCAACAGGATCTCACACGGTGATGTTCTGTAGCTTTGTCAAAACCCATGTGATCTGTGGAACAGTGTCACTAAAATACTCACCGTCTCGTGATTTTCATCTGCAGTATAGAGAGAAGAAACAGAATGCAGAATTATTCTTATCCTCAATAAAGGATCCTCAGGAGATCTCGGGTTTCATCCATAATAGTCAACAGAGTACATCACCTGTGATTCTTTTTCTCAGTAAAGAGCAGAATTGAGTGATTCTCAGTCCTGATAAAGCAGAGCATCTGCTGGGTATGGCTTCTGATGAGGTTTGCCATGGGGAACGCCTTGATACACATCTTCACTGGTTCTGAAGGAGACCTCCATGATTAGACATCTAGACATGCTTATTAAAACTATTAAATCACAATTAAACACTATTTAAAAAATGCATACCACAAACAGTGCATTTGATATTTGGTCACCTCTCAATAAACTGATCACAATCTGTAAAAATAAATCTTATAGCAAACACGAACAAAACAAAGACCAAGATCCTCCTGAGTTCCTGGTAATCCTAACTTCTCCTGCTTTCTGAACTTGCCAGATCCATCCTGATGACCCACAGCTCATCAGAACACATTGGCACTTACAAGAATCACTCTCTGATGATGACGACGATGATGATGATGTTCCACATGGACAGAGATCAGCTGTTGCTCAGTTAGTAACCTAAATAAACACAAATAAAATGTTCCACATTTAAAAAGCTTTGAAAATACTATGCTAGCATTATTATATTGTTCATAATGTGGTTTTAATTGGCTACAGTTATTTGGATTTATACTGGGTGATGATTGGCTAGCTGATAACAGCTCAAAAATCCAAGCTTATCTGGTGCAAGTCTGGTGCAAGTCTGCTGCACCTAAAAATACAGAACAATTATCCAAAGGCCAGACACGTGTCTCCTGGGGCTAGAATCAGAAAACAGAGCTGCCGTGTTTACTCCTGCCAGAAGGTGGCAGCAAACACCAAGGCATTCAAATGGTTTCCAGACTGATGGTTGAGGCGATACAGTCACCAAGGCACACACACACACACACACACACACACACACACACACACACACACACAGCATTTTCAAGTACGAATACCCCGTATTTTAGCTGTATTTTGAGGGTTGAAATTTGGGAATAAAGCTTTTTTGTAGTAGTGTTGGAAGTTTATAAAGTACAGCTGTTTGGGAGATCAGATTTTGGAAAAAGGAGAGAAGTAAAACATGTTCGTAATCACGCCTACGATGCAGTCTCGCTCTCTCTCACCGAAAATGTTCGAGTTAACAGGATTTCACAGCCACCCTGAAAAATCCTGATACCTCTAAATGATTCCAGTGTATTATTAAAGAGCATTACTGATCTGATTTCCACATACTATCAAATCCAGTCATACATTTGGTGAGTTGGGCCACAACCAGTCGACATTCAGAGCTTCATAAGTGTCTCGAGTTGCTCAGGCTAATTTGGCAGAGCAGCTCTTTCAGCTATTTGGCAGAGCAGATTGTACAAGTCTGGGAAATGAGGATGGGGTCCATTAACAGCGCTGAGGGACGCTGCGACCGGGCTTTGAGCTTTCAGAAAGAGCACTTCGAAATAAATTCTGTCCAGAGCTTCTTTAGATAATCTGCAGTAGCTCATGGCGACAAGAAATAAGTGAAGGAAAAAAGATGACGTCTTTAAAAGAGATGGCTCACGTTACGTTAAAGTAAAATGATTACCAGGTGACCACCGTTCAGCTGTTCACACTCACACAAACCTCTAAACCTTAAAGCACTAACAATGTGTGTGTTTTAGACAATACATTTTCCCCCAATTCAGAATGCCCTTGGGCACTGGGTACATTATAAATACAGAGGCACACCAGGCATGCAGCAGACAGATTATTCTCATCCAGGGGAGTCCTGCCTTAATGCTGAGCGAGGCACTTTAACAGGAACACAGTTGGAGAAATGAGCAGATGAGAACACAGATCTGTCCTGCCTGAACATGGCCTGTATTAAACACAAGTGACGTCATAATGAGGAGAGCAGATTCACGTGCAGATCATTTTAGAAATGTCTAAACATAAAAAAGGGAGGAAAAAACGAGAAAAAAAAGTAACTTCAAGCCTTAAAGACAAACGTGAGACACAGTGAGCTGTGAAAGGCGTGACTCATATACAAGAGAATGATGTTTAGGTGTAAACGTGATTCTGCAGGGGCTGATGGGAGATGTAGTCATGTGGCTCCAGGTAGAGGACGACCGATTCATCGGTTTTGCCGATTAATCAGCACCGATAGTTGATCGCTGGAACTATCGGCACCAACAGTTTTTTTCTGCTTCTGTTCAGCTGCGATTGCAAGAGCGCCCTCTAGAGGCGAATCACTGACACCATGTGCTGTTTGCTTTAACAGGTGAGACTGCGTGCTGCACAGAGAGCGATATATCTTATATTTATAATTATAACACAGTATCCTGGGTATACACATACATATTTACTACAGTACTGAGTCTTTATGGATTTATTTTATATAATTATGATCTAAGAAATGTTGCTCTTTTTTCAGCTGTCCTGTGAAACCAATAAGAAATAAATCTCATCTCCAAACTAACCCTTGACCTGAACACAAACCACGTGGCGCCACCAAATAAACCGTAAACGAGCAGCTGTGTGAATTGCGTATTGATTTCTTCTATTCCTCAGCTGCTGTAGCATTTGCTCTTCATGCTCATGCTCCTTGTGCCACTTTGCATGTGGAAATAAGAAACTCAAAAGCTTAATTAAAACTCACGAGTGTTTCATGTTTTATTTCTGCATTATTTAGGCTCGTTGGCTGGTGAATAATGAACAACGCATAGCAGGGAAATCAATTTTCCAGCTACAGGAGCAGAATAAATAGAGCCAGTGTGTTAAACAAAATTAACAGCGATCACACCTGAGACTTGTGGATAATGGGCGTCAGGGCCCATTAAAAACGCACTGCACTGAGCCACTGCCAAGGAGCCACTACGGAGGTTCAGACAGATGCAGAACGAAGGCTTTTTTTATCCTCCTGCACAACAGATGGCACATTTCATACGCCGCTTCGTTCCTGTGCTCCGGACTGCATGTAAAACACATGACAGTGGAAGAACGTTGTTGTTGTTACTGTCTTGTGGCAAAAATTAAAGAAAGCGATTTTTCTCATATCCAGATCACAACAGTATTCGCTCTCATAACGTCTCCGTGCAGCGCTATGGAGATAATACGGCTTGAGAACGAGCATCACACAAATACAATACAGGCCTCGACGCCACTGGCTGTAAAAGGCCAGATGAAATGTGTTGATAATGTAGGATCCCATTTCTGCAGTAATTTCCCTTTACAATTCACGTCTCAGCCACCTCGAACAAACACGTGGGAAAAAACGGAGCTCATCTCTACATCTGTCTCGGCGACTCGAGGCCAGTCGGGATACGAAAAGCATACACACTGACAGACTCATTTAAGAAATGCTCAAGCGGCCTGAGTACAGCACAAGCGCAATGATTAGAAAAGAAAAGGGAAAGAAATAAGAGGGAATCAATTTGGTCAGTGAAATTGTTTATGTATTTCCATGCGACAGGCAGTCTCACTAAAAGAGTTTGTGTCGCGGTGTTTGGGGGCCGGCGAGAAGCTCCGCAAGCCCTCTCTGAATTTGCATTTATATAGTTTCAGCATCAAAATCACATAACGCATTTATATCTTCATAACCGCCTTAATAAGGGCAGGTTATCAATGCAGATCTGGAATATTAATATCATCTTTCACAGCTACGATTGGAGCAGGGACTTTCCTCTCCACCTTCAGTAGGAGTTTTGCAGCGTACATACAGCGCTTTAGATCAGTATTTACCCCTGTGAACTTTTGTGCTTTTACAATCTGGAACTGAAGTAAAGGAAAAATCTGTATATCAATAAAAGCAAAACATACTGTAGATTTTGACCGGCGGACTGAAGGTTTACGGTCCAGCAGAAGAGCCCCGGCCTACTGTCATCATGGAGAACCTGTTAAAAAGGTCCGATCAAAGGCCCGAGACCAGTCTGATTGAGAATCTGTAGCCTGACTTGAAACTTCAACAAAGAGCTCCATCCAATCTGATCTACAATCCAATCTTGAAATGCAGGGCGAGAACTGTCCTTTAAATGTTTAAACATTGTGTAAAATGATTGCGGTAAATCCAATTTTATTTCCAGGTAGAAACATTAGAACATGTGGAAAAATTTTGGAAGATTGGTGCATTTCAAACTGTAAACAAAATAAATCCCAAATTTTCAGTGCAGTCTGAGAGTTTTGGACTCCACTGGAACATTGGGCTGCTCAGTGATATTAAGACTGCATTTTGTTTTAGGAAACACATTTCAAACTTCACCCCCAGGATCGGTCAGGATCCTAATGAGAAACAGGACCACCGGCATTCCGAGCTAAGCGTTCTCTAGGAAAACCGCACGGGAGGACCGAGGCCAAGTATGAAGATCTGGTGGTTGAATGCCAGAGGGAAGGATTGGTGCACAGTGTGTGCCCATTGAGGTGTGCTGTAGGACTTTTAGTCTGTTTGGCATCATAAGACATCCTGTACACCAGGAACACCACTGTGAACATGAAACAGGCAGCAGTGAAAGTCTTAAGATGGATGCGGATCAAGAGGAGTGACCTGTGGAATACTTGGATACATCACATCCTGTCAGGAGAGCGAGGAAATCTGAACCGAAATCAATAACGGGGCAAATCCTTGAATACCAAGAGCCAGGGAGCAGCATGCTGGTTACTGAGACAGCAGATGGATGGAGGCGAGGAAGGAAAAAAAACACATCTAGTTCGAGGAACAACATTTGTTTAATTTGGAGCAATGTTGAGGTTCATGCTTTGCATAAGTAATGTGTTTTTTCCACCAATGTATACAGTGTCACACACACACACACACACACACACACACACACACACACACACACACACACACACACACACGCATTCCACAGGATTCCTTATACATTTTGCATCACATGTCACGTATTGCGTGGCTGCTATGAAAACAAATTTGCTCCAATCCTCAAGGCAGAGAAACCAACAGGCACTGATAAATGAAACAATAAAGATGAAAACCTAATCCTACGATATTGAAATGTCGACCATCACCATTTGGTGCGGCTAATTTCCCCATTGCTCCTTCTCGAATGCTAATACAGTGTGCAGGGATATAAATGTATAAGCGTTTATTCCTTCTAGGGGGCATTTGTTTGACAGATCCGCTGTCTTGTTTCCTCATCCCCTGGAGTTTTACCAAAGGCAAAAACATCATTAAAAGCCTAGAGAGGTGCAGGCTTTAGCTTTAATAACGACACGAGAAGCCCCAAGACAGATCACCTCTTATTCAAAACCACATCAATACGCACCTGAGGGAGGCGAATCCAATAGGGTCATAACCCTGGATGTTTTACCCCAAACCAGAAGTCTAATAGACTCAGACCTTATCAAGCAATAAAAAGGGACCACATTCCCTCTGGTCCTTTTAGAATATGAAAAGGACTCAGGAAATGATCACGTTTCAGTGTTGTTTCTGATATTGCTCTTTTATTGAATGCAGAAATTAGATAGCATTCAGTCCAGCCTGAGTTCCTGAAACATTGAAAAGATTGTTTCATTATGAATGAATATTAAGGTGCTTCCTACTGAGCCTGCGGACGGAATGTTGTAGGTTCTCCCACATTACAGAGCTTTAAACGAACCCAAAGCTACAGAAAGGTCACATGGGAATCATCACTATGAGATTGGATTGACATGGTTTCTTTTTCACATAGACAGTTTTTAAACGTCTTGTTTTCTCCTATTTGCTCATTTCCACCTCACAGGGTAACGTAGGCCACTCTGCTATCCACCCTCTTCTGCATACTTGTTCATGATTGGCTCGTGCTCTGTGTCTGACAGGACGCTGAGTAAATCCATCCCTCCCTCTCCTCAGAGCAGCTCCAGTTTCTGCTCTCATGTTGCATCAGTGGGATTTCAATGCTGCGTTCATGACCAAGCAAGAACCCAGAACCCACTTCCTAACTTTTAAGTCCTAGCTGGAAAACTCAGAGTCTGAGCTTTACAAGAGCTTCGACTTTTCAGAGTTTTGTCTCCATGACCTCACTTTACCATGGCGGCACAAGATCAGGAAGTGAGAGTGTGATGATTTTTAAGCAGACTTTCATTTTTGATCTGAAATCCAGAAATACTGGGTGATACATAGAGGATTGAAATATTCACGTTTTCTGCACGATTTGTTAATGATTTTGAAATAAACGGATTTTTCCTGGAATTTTCAGTTCACAAATTGAATCACATCCACTTTTAAAAGAAATTGATCAGAAACCCAACAAATGTTTAATGTAGTTATTTCATTTCCAAACTGCTCACAGGAGGTACAGAATCACACGTTTTCAGCTGTTGATCATTTGCACGTGATTTATTCGACTCGGTTCATTTTCTGTTTGTTCACACACTTTTTTTTTGATGTGGTTTGTTTCAGGTTGTTTCTGATTCTCTCACGATTAATGATTCTTTTGCATTACATTTACATTGTGATGTTTTTTGGCTTAGTGGACCCACATGTGCTGTTCTTCTTTCCACAGTTTCCAGCGTGATCACGTTATTCACGTGCGGTAAAACATATGATTTAAACGTGTGTGATTTTTCCAGCAGAGAAATAACGATTTATTTAGGATGATTTATTATTTATTTAAGCTAATATTCAGGATGATACTTCATTTTACTACTCAGGCATGTTTTCTTATATCTAACCTTGTTCAGATGTTTGGATGTTTAGGAATAACACGTTTCTCACGTCCTCTCACAGGCTCATGTTTTCATCTGTAGGTCAGATTATTTTTATAATCACAGGTTACTTATTTGATTATTTCCTCCTATAAGCCCTGTCTGATGGAGATCTCTGCCACCTGAGAGACGGTGTGGATGGGGAACAGACGTCTGTAAAGAGTCCCATGTATGATGAAGTCATTTTAGACAGAAAACTAAAACGGATCAGATTTTCTGACTGTTCTCTGATTGCAGTATAACTGATATTATACTGTATTATATTATATTATACTATTTCTCATATTAGCAGCAGTTATTCAGTCTTTAAAATACAAGTGTTTAATTTAATTGAGGAAATGGAATGAATGTGTCTGTGTGTCTATCTTATCTCTCTCACTGCACAAAGCCGGTAGTCTGGAAAATTCAATATTCTGGGCTGAAAGAAGAAATGTTTTTATACATACTTAGTAGGGTGAGAACTTTTGCCGGTAGATGCTTTGTAATGCAATTGGCGAACATCATATAATCACCCCTACTTTGCATGAGTGCTTGAGGGAAAATGGTGTATCAAATGAAGAGCTCTGGCCCCATATAACAGTTAGGTCACGTCCCTCTTCTCTTCCCAATCCTCTGGCTCTTCCCCCCTCTAGGTTTCTACAGCTTTATATTGATTGCCACATTTAGCCGAGTTCTTAGGTTGCCTTTTAACATTGTTCTAAGTCTTCACCCCGAGAGATACTTCATGCCACTGAATACTATCACCGTATTCACGCCACATCCTTCTGCGTTTACACTGGTATTGATTTTTTTTTTTTTTGGGGGAGGGAAGGCACTTTTTATGGAATGAGCATGTTCCAAAGAGGGACTCATTTCCAATTTAACTGATTACTTCCAAAAGAAGCAGACGGCTTTGCATCGGCGTGTTTACTAAGTGAAAGAAGGGCCACACTTGTTCGTGTTGCCAAGCTGCGAAATGCTGTTTGATGAAATTGTGCTGAAATCTCGGCGAACGCGTGCACTCAACAGATAATAAACTGTTTTGCTTGTATGATGCGCCTCTAAAGTATTCAAAGTGAAAGAATTTGTTTTTACACCATTAAATGCAAACAGATTAAATACCTACCAGCCGTACAGCAAAAAAAGATCAAGGACATCTCAAGTCATTGATATGATTTCGGGGGAAAAAACCCTACAAAGTCCATTGACTGCCTTTTCTGCAGCTGACTCAAAACATCTGTTTGGAGTGTAGGTCTTTTAGCTGAAGTAGGGCAGTGTCCCTGTGCAGTCTATAGTAATTACACTACATCTGCTGTAGGCAGGAGATTATCATCACCCTAACGCTAGACAAACGGAGTTAAATGGAGAGAAAAAAAGTATTTTGGCTGCAGCTTCAGCCATTGTGGGAAAACTCTGTTTGGAAAGCATCCAAATGGAGCGGTTTGGCAGCAGCATGATTGTACAGACTTCCTTCCGTCTGATGCCTTTGAAGGGGCTTCAGGCTTTCATTAGACAGGCTGCAATCCAAGAGGTGATCAGAGTCAAACACATAAAAAACACTAGGAGACAAATATCCTTTATGGTAAGTATAGAGGAGACACGACGTAAGAGAGTAATAGATAATATGGACATCTGCTTTAAGTCAGTGAGACTGTCACAGTCGCTGGAGGATTCTGCAGAAGGTGCTGGAGCTCAGAGGGGAGTAAAGACCTAGGCCGTATGTACCAGTGGAAAAAGATACTAAGGAAACACGCCGGTTTTATCTGAAGCTTTCTGAGACACCAAGCACGACTCACGTTCACCAAAAGCAACACGTTTCGGCTTCTCGAGCCGTGGTGTAGCTGCAAAAAGTCTACATTTATATCTCATAATCAGACAAAAATAAACATGAACATCATCAACCTGTACGTTTACATACATTTACTTCATAAAAAATATAAAATCTAAAAAAATCTGATAATTATTATTTTTTTTAATAAAACTAATAATGACTAAAATATAAAACTAACACATTTTGTGTAAAAAATTAAATGTACAACTTTATGGCAAAAGTTAGAATATTTAGTGTGTGTGTGTGTGTGTGTGTGTGTGTGTGTGTGTGTGTGTGTGTGTGTGTTTGTGAACTCATCATAAAGAATGTGTTAAACTCCATATATTATCTCATTAAATGTGTTTAAGAGACTGACGAGGTTCCGTGTGCATTACGTAAAGGTTGATTTTTAATCCTGAGATGCTGCTCAACGCCTCGTACTTTTCTCACCTCTGTCCTGCAATAATGCACTCCGTCTAAAACACTAATCTGCCGACTTTATGGAATTCCTCCAGTCGATTGCACGCAACTCCTGGTTACCCACAATGCCCTCGCCAAGTTTTCCCCAACACACACAAACTGAAATTCTCTCCACACCCCTGCTCTCGAATGTGTGTTTTTCGGCACCCGACACGTTCGTGAGGTTCTGCTTTTGTTTTTGTAACTTTCTCAACTTCCTGCTATCGGTTTGATGAAATCCTCCCACTGCAATAACTCTCACTGGTTCACATCAAACCCAATCGAGAGGCAGATTCTCTTCCTTCTCTTTACATTACTATCTGTTTTATATCACTCTCCATCGCCCGATTAGATTTCAGGAGATGACTAAGCATGTTTGAGGAAACTCTGAGGCCTTGTTCTACATGCAGATGCGTGCTGTTCTGGTCCATTCCAGTGAAGTGATGCGAACGCTGAATGCTGGAGGCCGGATGTCACATGGTCAGGTGCCTGGGTGGAGGTAGGAGAAAGACTCCTGTCAGAATTTTGTCTGCATGAAAGCACTTTAGCAGCTCCACAGAACTCAGCATCCTCTCTTTCCACTTCACCAAACTGTCCGGGGGATTCACGCATGCAGGGGTCCAGAAGTGAAAATTGTATTCCGCTGCAATGCGTTCTGCCAACCGAGACGGGACACTCGCCTGACACTAAAATCTATTGACCAAGACAGCGTGTTTTTCCCCACAGACATCGTCTTTTTTGTTACATTTTGTCCCAAATAAGGTCTTGGCTTCATGCCGCTGTGTACCGTCATCACGGTCCTGTACGGCCTCGCCGAGGACACGCCATGCAAATCTTTTACCATTTTTACAGAACAAACGCGATATATTTCTTCATTTTCATATTCTTTTTTTAATTACTATTTATATTAGGCCACACCCACCCACCCACACACACATACACAGTAATATATAGAAACCTGAATGCTGTGAAAGGTGCAGTATATACACACAGGTAAAATGATCATGAATGTAAAACAGGTGTGCAAACACATTTTAACTTTGCTTTATATGATCAAACGTCTGTGTGCATTAATGAATTATTACAGCGACTGAAGTATTAGGAAGTGTTTCTACAGCTGGATTTATTTCATGACTCTGCATTGGTGTAAATCATTATTATCTTCTCACAGCTTGACCAGAGAAATCAGGGCTCCGTCTATAATACATTTATTATAGATAAGTTAAAGCTAATTTAAAAGCTAATTACGATTTAGTTTTTTTTAAATATAGTGTTAATTTGAAACTAGCTGCACTTTTATGATATTTTGAGTGTCCGGTTGTACACACGCCACCTGTGGATGAAACGCTGAGTAATGAAAAGCTCTAAGAGCTCCAGCAGATAAAAAGCTTGATGTTCCTGTGGTTAGTAGAAGCATTATGTTCTAAAAATAAGTCATTCTTTTCTTCACATTAGGGGGGAACCTGTCTGCAGGAAGGTGGAGAAGCCTGTAGAGAATGAATGTTGTTTGGATTTGGAGGTGTAGGATGAACAGTGTTGTAAGGGTTTTGTAAGACACACAGCTCATTAACATCCAGTCTGATTTCTCATTATTAGTGTGGGTTTGTGTGCTGAGGTCAAACCAATTTTTACAGACGTCTCTCATGGGGAAACATTACCGTCTGCATCAGCTAGAGTTTGAGTAAAACCTGACAATCCATATTAGTTCTAATTCACTGAAGGGTCGTTAGAACATGTTTCAGTAGAAGGGATTCGATGTCACAAGTGTTTCAGTTGTTTAATTTTCAGTTATGAGCTGGTGTCGGATCACTGGAGGCAAAAACAGAGTGTGTGTGTGTGTGTGTGTGTGTGTGTGTGTGTTTTGGGATGTGTAGTCTGGGGTGGCCATGTTTGTAGGATGCAGTGCATTCTGGGAGATTTACAGGTGAGGATGAAATGAGACAGAAATACTGCTGAATGATGGATACTCAAATGATTCTAAAGATATGAAACATATAGTTTGTTCCTAAAGTTTGTTTAATCGCAATGTAATATGAATGAAAGCAAATGTGGTCCATTAATCTGGTCTGAGACGTCCAGACCCCACTGTGTGTAGATGTAGAGACTGAAAGATCTCAATGTGTCATTCAGAAATAAAGCTAATAAAAGACTTTCAAAATCAACATTTCTAAAAAAAACCCTGAAGATTAAATGTTAAAGAAATAATCCAGTAATCCAGGAGTAAATATGTAACTTCATCCAGTCTGTTCTGGACCTTCAGAGACCACAAACAGGCTTTTGGTTTTTACACAAAACAAATAACTGGAATTCATTCTGATCACAAACACAAACTGAGACTAATAAAGGTACCTGGTGAAACTGAGACACAGGATCATTACAGTTGTAAAATAGGCTGCAGAGATTTTGGGGAAAGAAGGTGGAAAGATAGTGGTACAGTACATTCCAAAAACCTCTCGTGCAGATCTTGTGAATCAGAAGTGCACACACAGCATGGTGAACTCGCCTCTCCACACAGAGTCAGAAAAAAATCCTACATTTATTTGTGCTAGTTTTTTGTCTTATGTGCACTTCTTGAGATGGAGTTGAACTGGAAATGTTAGTGAGAAATTGTGATGGCAGCACGGGGAAGCTGGCGTGAGTCTGCACAACAACTGTGGCAGGTTGTGCAAGATTCCTGAAACAACCCAGTCCTGAAATATTTTCTATAAAACTGCATGACAGTGTACCTTCAGAGAATGGGATGTTTATAAAACAGCTGGATTCTGTAGTGCTGGTCACAGGAAATACCCAATTCCTGCAATTCATTATGTTTTTATACTTCACTAAACACTTTTATTATATATGGACACCTAATAAATTTATTTAAAACTGAATAAATGTATTGTTTTTTACTTATTTTTTAAAGTGAACATTTTTATTATAGGGTTAGGGTCAATAAATAATAATAATAATAATAATAATAATAATAATAATAATAATAATAATAATAATAATAATAATAATAATAATAATAATAATATAATGTGATTAGTGTTCCACATTTAGTAACTCAATAAAAAGTGGAAGGAACTTAAGGCATCTCAAACCACTCAACCTGTCCATAATGTCCAGAACATGGTCCTACAGCTCTCATTATAGATGATATGGATTGATGATGGATAATGGATTGATAATCAGAGTAAATATCCGGAGCTGTTCTCTTTGCAATACAGCAGCTCTTGTCAGTAGAATGCACTTAACTGCTGTCTTTCTTGCCCACAATGCACTGCAGGTCTGTGTGCTGTTTGCCCAAATTTCCCCATCCTCTTCATCCTCTCCAACTTCCACACTCTCCCCATCCTCTTCATCCTCTCCAACTTCCACACTCTCCCCATCCTCTTCATCCTCCCCAAATCCTCTTCATCCTCCCCAAATTCCACAGTCTCCCCAACATCTCCAGCCTCCCCATCCTCCCCAAATTCCACAGTCTTCCTATCATCTCCAGCCTATTATTAGCCACACAGAAGAAGTACAATTAGAGTACAGAAGAAAGGATTAAAAACCAAATTATTAATGAGGTCCATTATAATAGAGTATCTGATGGATATCTGCCAGACAGAAATCAGGCCATGCGCAAGACTGCACACCGTTCACAACACAATACCACTTTCTGCAAATAGATAAACCAATTAAACATCACACAAGAGACAGGAACAGAGAGAAAACAGATAAGTGTGTGTGTGTGTGTGTGTGTGTGTTTTAGGGGAAGGTAAATGGAGGGGGAGAGAGAGAGAGAGAGAGAGAGAGAGAGAGAGAGAGAGAGAGAGTGTGTGTGTGTGTGTGTGTGTTTTAGGGGAAGGTAAATGGAGGGAGAGAGAGAGAGAAAGAGAGAGAGAGTGTGTGTGTGTGTGTGTGTGTGTGTGTGTGTGTGTGTCTATACCTCTCGGACTCACATTTTTTGACATGCATTACCAGGGAGCCGTTAGCGCCTGACACCTGCACCGGGCCATGTAGGACGGATTAGCGATGCAGGGAAAGATGCGGCATGTACTGTTTGACCACTGCTCTAGGGATAAGACCTGATTATCAATGAGCACCGATATGACCCCTCCTCTTTTCCCTTTTCACACGCACACACGCACACACGCACACACGCACACACACACACACACACACACTCAGTGCCCGCAGGCCCATGCCTGAGCCCAATGCTGTGTGTCAGAGCTTGTTAGAACAATCTGAACCAGGCAAGAAGAGGACAGATCGGGGAGGGTGAGGAGAGGATGAAGAAAGGATGAGGAGAGGATGGTGAAGTGGGCCTCCATCACAGTCAAGGTTTCCCCACAGTGAACTAGTGAACAGAAGATCTCTCCTCTCCTTCAGCACACACACACACACACACACACACACACACACACACACGCGCACACGCGCACACGCACACACGCACACACGCACACACACACACACACACACACACACACACGAGTCCAACGGCTCAGGCGTCAGAGGTGAGGCCTAATTGACAGGTTAATGGGAGAGGAAACACATTGCAGGGTCAAATGCATCATTAGGACGAGGCGGTGGTAATTGTGCACTGCGGTGAGACGCGGCGGTTGACACCTGGGTTAGAGTGCAGTTATTCTTAAAAACCGCATTGCTACAGGCTCTGTTCTGACAGGGTTTATGCTGAATCAGAGCGGCTGAGCTCGCAGAAACACGCAAATAATTCTGCACACACACACACACACACACACACACACACACACGCACACACACACACACACGCAGTAGTAATGATAAAACTTCCTGAAGGCTTTGTCAATTTTTTCAAACCTCTATATTCTGTTTCCTCGATCACTGCTGCACTTCGGGTGGACGGTGATGTCACACTAATACACTGTAGATAAATCTATTTACATGGAATATTATATCTAATCTCTCTGTGCTGGTCGATTGTTACTCATCATTATTATTTTGCACAGATATTTAATGAAGCAGAAAAAGTGTATGAAACAAACAGAGTAGTGCGAGTGGCGTCCCTGCAGTGCTGAGAGCAGACAGTTAGAGGAAATGCACTTGTGGGTCGCATTAATGGATTATTTGTCGCACCTAAGAACACGTTATAAATATAGATGTTTTAAATCAAATTCCATATTTTCATATTCAGTATATTCCCAATTCAAACCCTGTGTGAATTCCTGGGAAGTGTTTTTGGATTTACAGATCCAGGCTACATTCCTGAGCTCATGTTTCTCTCTGTGCACGTGTTTCACACATATTTCCATGTGTCTGTATGAATTTCCTCTTTTGGTTCCTTCCACCTCCCAAAAGCATGCCAGTAAGTGGACTGGTGAACCAAAACTGCCCCTGGGTGTGAATTAATGTGTGAATGTGTGCACATGGTGCCCTAATGGACTGGTTTCTCATGCAGGATGCCGAGCTCTGGATCTTCTGCAACCCTGACCAGGAGAGAGCTCATCACAGTGATGAATGAATGAAAGCTGCTTTAAAGGGATTTTATTCGCCTAATTAAACATGAGAATGTGTGAGATTAGTTCTGTGATCTATTCAGGGTTGCCAGGTCTGTTTATTAGCCTACATGAAGATTTTGTGTTCTATCTGCGATCTGTTCTGAATGTTTGACGTCCGTAACAAAGCCGATTCTGCAGGAATTTGGTTGAACATAAAGTATGTAAGAGTGGATTTTATCACAGCAGACCTGCAACTCTCTGCAGACTTCTCTGCACTGGCCAGTTTCCAATATAACAGACTCATTGATACATCACAGCCTCCAGCAGGAGCAATATATCAATTAGCAAGCTAATGGGGCATCTTCTGTTTTGCAGAATCTACGGGAAAAGATTGCAAGCGGGAAATGAGGTCATAAATCAGCATCAGCCTGAACTACATACAGTACATTTAAGAGTTAAGGTTCAAAATGTCAAAATCGTTTTTATTTCAGTTTGCATTTATTTTACTTCTGGAACATCCTGTGGCCCCTGTGATCTAATCACATCAACTCCGTCCTGCATTCTGAGATAGGTTCAGGACGGATCTGATTTGCATGAGTAAAATGGCTCTCATTTTTATCTAGCAGTCTGATAAGGTCTGCATGAATCTCTTCTATTGAAAAACAATTGAAAGGAAATGCTATTAGTGAAATATTGTCAATAATGACAGCAGCTATAAAAGCTGCATTTACCTTTACTTAAATTCCACTCAGCATTAAAGGTTTATGGCTTTGGTGCTTATGATGGCATTATCTGGATTGGATTGAAAAGTAATGGCGCGTGAAGAGCAGACTAAAACATCCGTCACTTGGGATTTCAGTGTTCGGAGGATAAACACCACACGCTTACACTTACCACACAAACGAGCAGATGTACGGTGGTGGAAGTGGTTTGATCAGCAATCAGGCTGAGAAAAACACCAAAAGTAAACAGAGAAAACTTTAAGGTACTTTTTTTTTTTTTTTTAAGTAGTTCAGCTTGAGTTCTTGTGGAATTCTCTTTCTGAAAGGGCGTTACATCGGACAAGTCAGTCGATGGCGTGCTCAGTGGCTGAAGGCGTGGAGAAGAGCTCAGGTATAATGCATTCCAATAATGACACAGGCTGCTGCCTCCACTCCTCACAATCAATGAGTCCTGAGGGATCCTCCACGTTCCTGTGATCTCTCTGTGAACAAAACCCTGGACTGAAAAGGTCTCAGGTGCTCCACTGTCCTGTTTGGAACATCTCTCTCTCTCTCTCTCTCTCTCTCTCTCTCTCTCTCTCTCTCTCTCTCTTCACTAAGGGCTAACTAGCAATACTTAGTAAAAGTGTCACATCATGGAGCATTGTGTTGTGGTTGTGTAAATAAGATGTAAGGAATATCACATCTGGGTGTGAGATGGTGTGATGGTGTGATTTATATCCCCAAGCAAAGCAGTGTGACTGTTACTACCTCGAGGACGATCGTTTTCTAATAACACCACAACCTTTTTCCATCAATATAACCGTTCAGTGTATAATATATAGTGTTGTGGATCAGTGAGTAATCATTACAGGAACACTGGAGCAGACTCTCCTTTACCTCTGTCTCCTTTTTCTTTTACTTATTAATTATAATCTATTCATTATTATAAGACAAAATTATGTGATTTGGAGATTTGAGTAACTGAGGGTTTCATGAATTCATTCACAGCAATCTTAAAATATTCAGCACGGAGCAGTAGATGCTGCCAGACCACATGTCTCTGAGCTCCACCGAGCTTAACACCAACTCCCTGCAGATCAGTGGATTTCCTTAAAGTTCTCCAGTTTCCTCCTAAACCATACCAGCAGGCTGATTTGCTGGAATAAATAGAATCTAGGTGTGAATAAATGTGCCTGTGTGTGTGTGTGTGTGTGCGTGTGTGTGTGTGTGTGTGTGTGTGTGTGTGTGTGTGTGTGTGTGTGTGTGTGTGTGAATCAAATCCATACGTCACAGCACTTATGGACATCATAACGCTCTTTTTACCAATTAACTCAAAAATACAACAAGCACCAAAAAGTGCTGCACTGGAGTTCATCTAACCAGAGATCAGTATTTACACTGGAAAACATCTCGATATTCAGTCTTGTGCTACACTAGTGACATTTCCACGAGGTCCATTCAGATGATTGAAAAGCCTCCTCCTTACGTGCACTTAACTCTGAACACGACTCGTTCTGCATGTAGAATGAAGCACGATGTGATTCTAAGAAATATCCCTGAAATGCAGAGTCAGCGATCTCATACTCCAGCGACTCGCTGATAATCCAGCAGTCGGAAAACAGCAATCACTGGCACTCCTCCATCCTCCTGTGTAGAACAGATCTAACAGAATCATTTCCTGTCAGCTCAGTATATCTGAAGTGATATCGAGTCCCACTCTTCTAGCAAAAACCCTCTGATTTTTCAGTCCATTCACAACCCATGAAAGTTCAACAGGGTTTCACTCGGATGTGAATTCTGTCCGTGTTAAAACAGGGTCACGTGTATGCATTACAGGAAAAGTTTGTGTAATACAGTCACAAAGTGTTTTTCTTACTACAATAGACGAGCGATAAAGATCTGGAACGAAAACAATACTCGAGTCTAAAATTGGTTAAATAAATGAGCTCTGGCCTTCGTTTTGAAAAAGCCGTGCTTTTGTTGCCGCTCCTGAGAGCTTCTGTTTCACTGTTTTGAAAGGGATCGTTTGTTTTTGGCCTTCTGGTGTATTTTCATATTACTCATGCTGTTGAATTATTCCAAACAAAATTATTCCTTAAAGTTTTTTTCTTTAATTCTTTTCCCCCCTCGTGAGATCGAAATTCAGCTTTAAGCAGGCCACATCAATACGGCCTCATCCACCGGGAGGGAAAATGCTAAAAATGCTAACGCCTCGCCAACAGGCCGTCTTCGTTTTAGCATTAGCACTACACAGGAATGCTGGGAGACAGGAAGCAACCTGCAGGGCGATGTTGAGGCCTGATTGGCAGCTTGAAGCATCCCAAACCATGGGGGCCTCACACCTGTCAGTCACGTTTGGGGAAAACGAGTGACAGAGTGAGAAAGAGAGGGAAAGAAAGAAAAAGAGTGAAAGTGGAGATCTGGCACATTCCATGGTGTGTTTTAATAGGATTGCTTCCCCATGCCTGAGGATCTAATATTCACCTATTGTGCACCAATCCACTATTCACTTGCACAGACATCAATGGTAATATTTAGAGGTCACCCATGGAGACATTATAATTCCCTTTCTGCAAGCGGGTTGTTTTTATTTTAAAGGAGAAATCGCTCAAAACTGACTGTTTGTGTTACATCCTGTAACTTATTTCCATCACAAGGCTCAGGCCAATCTGTAAACCAATCTGTGACGAGAGTCTATATTTCAATAATAATAATAATAATAATAATAATAATAATAAGAGAAAGAAGAAGAAGATCTGACAGAAATAGAGGAGTGTAAAGGATGATAGTGCAGGTTTGCTGATGAAAACCGTGTAAGGAACTGGACTGGGACGTATATGAGATCATAGAAAGTAGGACACACGTCACATTTCATTTAAAGATTCTTACGTAAAATTTCCAAGTTGGATTTCGCTGTTGGATTTTACGGCTGCAGAATCAGAATCCCACAAGAGAGTAAAAGGAAGTTCTTTCTGGTAAAATCTCATCCATTTATACGATTACTCTGATACTAAGCCCAGGTCTGAAGAATGTCTTCTTCATTAAGACGACCCTGAGGACATCTTAACACCTTCTTCCCTCCATCACGTATCCTTATCTTGACACACAGACATAATTTTTCAGCCACCTTTTATTTCCTTCTGGCTTTAAATCTTTTCTTGTTCCTTCGTAGGCCTGATGCAGTGTTATTACAGCTCCCATGAGACACGTCTCCATATGCTTTAATATAAACACTTTTGCAGCTGCAAAAAAAAAAAAAAATAGCATAAGGCGAGACTGCGATCAGAAGATAACATCAGTAACGACCCCCAAACCCCCTGCTGAAAACAGGCTGTAACTGAAGTCATGGTGGTGGAGTAAAAGTCAGGCCTGGCAGAGTCCCTGCAGAGAAAAAGGAGGAGGACTGACCGCTCTAATCTAGTGAGAAGACTGGCAGGATGTTCCACGGTGGTCCCAGCAAGAGCCGTCTCCGATGGGAACAGGACCCGGGCGTCCGAGACGCCACCGCCGCCTTCCCCATGGCTCGACTTTCACTCCTGCCTCGGACTACTCAATAATTCAGAACAAAAAGCCGTCTCTGGAGATATTAAAAAAGCAGCAGCGCTAGTTCCTAAATTACAAAATGGGCTTACAGATGATTGCATGTGGCATGTTCCAGAGAGTTATGAGTATTTTTTTTTCTCTTTCTGAAACTAATTCTCCAGGAGTGTGAAAGTGCTCATGCACTTACCGTGTTACTTGTTTGTACAAGTGAGTTAAGCGTTGCGGTGTAACAGAATCTTACATGGTAACCACCAGGTACAGTGTGGGAGCGTGTTTTCAGACACGTCAGGAGGAGCTTTTGGAGGTGTCCGGGTCGATGGAGCGATCCTGACTTTAAAGTTAAACATTTGGCCTCATGGATGACAATGAAGTCATGAAGACTTGACAGCTCTCGAATTGGATCAAGATGGACGTGTAGCACTGTTGCTGAAAAGACTCGCCCTGGAATAAGATACATCTCTTCGCTCAGAAACAGGAATTATCAACATAAATCCCTCCAGACTTCCTGCAGTTTATTGTATCATGTTATAAACTCCGTATTTAAGAAGCTTTACGATGGAGGAAACGTGGCCAAAGTAGACGTGACTCGGGATTACCAGTCATGGCGTCATGAGTTCTTGAGAAGATATGAATCGTAACTTTTTACAAGCACATCTGAAGCCCATTCGTGTGTCTCTTATCTCTAATGGCAGATCCATATGGGCTGGAACGACCTAAAGCCAACACTCGGGCTTATATAAGACTGATTTAGCATTGTGTGCGCTCTCTACACCAGCCGAGTGTTTCCCATCAGTCCTTGACAGCGTTCGGAGCAAGGCTGTGGAACCTGCTGGCTCTGGGGTTCAGTCTTAACAAAAAGGCAACTGTGCAGGCGCTGAAATCGGGACCGACGGAAATGGCTTCACTCTGCACCTGGGCACTGCAGGACACAACGTTCACGCCATGTGGTGCGATCAAACGCATGCTTCATGACTGAGACACAATAAAAATAAATAAATACTCGCTCACACCAGGTCTGGAGAAGACTGGACACTGAGCAGAAACAGGGGGGTACAGGTGTGGGTACGGGGGAGTGAGGAGACCAGGAGACTCGCTAGCATCGAAACTGGAGGAGACTGAGGTCAGAGGGCATCCGCACTCAGAAACTGAGCGTTTACTTGGGAATTTATATTCTTTATTCATCTCGATTCTACACACAAAAGCGTTTGTGAACACTTTTACCCATTAGAGCATGTTGTAACTGGGCTCCTGTGGCGTAAAGAAAAAAACTCTGTAATCCACTCTTTCTTATGTAGAACTTTTTCACTATGAATTGCTGAAGTTTTCTCTGTAAAGCAGGAACAGTTGGAAACATTCTCCCTTTAACTCCTGAAAGAAACGAGTTTGTATTTTTACATTTCTTCCAACAACACTTTATCTTGGTGGTTCAGAACCTGCACCGCTCCTGCTTTTTATCCTTTTAATTAATAAATCTCACATCCCCTCAGAAATGTTGTCTAAACTTCTCCATCTTCAAATCTGCTAGCTAGATTCGCTCAATCTGTACATAATGCACTCTTCATACACTTTCAAATTAAATGAGAAATATCAAAGTATTTGGATATGTGCATGAATAATTTATGCATGAATGGATTAAATTAAAAGGTTTTTTCTCCTGAAACTGGACATTTTTATTGTTTAAATGTTTAATCCTTAAAAATAAATCATTCAAACATCCATCAACCACAACACAGAGCTCATGTGAAGCTCCTGATTCGTATCTGCATGATGTGATGTTTCTAATAAAGTGGCCGGTGAGCATCATTTCATCCTCTCCATACTGAATGTTACTTAAACGCAAAAAAATTGATTTTAATGGGTCCCGTAATGTTTTTCTTTCTATGTAAAATGATGCAGAACGAGTTTATTTCACGTGTAATCATACGATCACAAAAATGTAATAATGGATTTTTATTATATTCTAAAGAATACAAGAATCTAATTTGCATATGGAGGCAGTACCCGTCTTTAAACATGCGAGAACGATTATTGTGGCGTATTTTGAATTATTATAAATTTATAAACAGTATTATGAGATCAACTCCAGGAAAAGTTCACACATTTGCTTAAAGAAAATTTTTTTTTCCATAATGGAAAGTTTTTATCTTTTGTCCTCATCATCATCATCATCATCATCATCATCATCATCATCATCATCATCATCCTCTTCATTGCATGGCTTTTAGTCTGGAATTCATATTCGCCGAATTATTGTGTGAATATTTTGATTGTATTACAGAAATGTATTACGTTAAGTTTATTTCCTGCAGAAATTTAACATAATGCCGCAAAAAGGAAAAAAATTCCTGTTGTGTCGGCATAAATATGAATTTTTTGCTGAAATTTGCATTTAGGTTTGATCATATTTATTCACTCTTGTTTTTTTTGGTTCCTAAGCCACATGGTAAACGTCACTAAAACCAGTGAAAGATTAATGGTGGGCCTCAGAGCCTCCATCACCAGTTCAGGGAGCTTAGTGTAGCTTTCGGCTCGTCTCCACTGCATGATAAGGACAAAATGCAGAAGTGCAGAGTTATTATTCACACATGTGACTGCAGATCCACATCTCTCTTCTTTAAGCCGTTCATGTGAGATGAAATTCTGAGACGTTGGTGCTTCGGGTTCCTCGGGTCAAAACTAGAAGCCACGTGTGAAGTTTTCTGCTCCGTCTTTGCTCACGATATCAGGATTGACTCTTCTGCAGATCTCAGCAATGTGAACAGAAGCATTTAAAACTCCTCCAAATAGCAGCTTCGTCCAGTCCAGACTGCTAGAAGGAACACGTCCTGTTTCACTCCTGTTCTCCTCAGGCCAGATGTAGGAATCTTCTCTGGGTTCCTACACTCTACACCCTATCCAGTAGGTCAGATTTCGGACACGCCACAGAAGGAGATCGTATTCCCTCCTTCAGCGTTACTCTGGATGGAAAGATGCACTATTACAAAGCAAATGTAATTATCATAACAGTGTTTCCTGCTCTGATCTTCACTTCACTCTTTATTACGTTATTGTTTTGTGGGACTTTTTCTTCTACTCCTCGAATCATTAACATTAAATTTCACAACACAACAATCATATTATACTGCTGTCCTGGTGTTCGAAGAGCAGCAAACTCCAACATCAACAGATAACAGATCATTCCCTCTACTCACATCTGTCTCCCGCAGGAACCTACAAGGATACTCTGCTAGATTGAGACTGACAATTTCTTTCCTTCCATCCATCCATCCATCCATCCATCCATCCATCCTTCCTTCCTTCCTTCCTTCCATCCATCCATCCTTCCTTCCTTCCTTCCATCCATCTATCCTTCCTTCCTTCCTTCCTTCCTTCCTTCCATCCATCCATCCTTTCTTCCATCCATCCATCCATCCATGTAGTTTTCTCTAATTAGAAGAAGTCCTTGATATATAGTTGTAATTGTCTCTTTCTATTTCTCTCTCAATTCCACACTTCCACTACGTATCTGACTGAGTAGATGGACATACATATATAATGTATTAAAAGTTTTGGACTAGTTTTGTAACACACCACCAGATGGCAGCACAAAGCTGCATGCACAGTCACAGGAAGCACCGACCCTAAAAGTCAATGTTCCAAAAGACTGCTATTCTGATCACATGCGTTACCACGTCTGCGATTTCCTCATGAACAGCAAGTTAGAACAACCAGCAAACGTGTGATTCTGCATGAAACTGCAAACCGTGTTTCGGCTCCTGCGGACTTCACCCTCTTACCGAAGATGAAGATGAAGATCCAGCTCAGTTGGACACCATTGCGGAGATCCAGCGCGAGTCGACATGTGCGATACACACATCAGTAGATACAAAACATTACAGGAGCTCACACGAGTCCACCAGATAACATACAGCGCAATTAGACCTGTAACTGATAACCTTCTGTTGACTTCAATCACTTCTGAGTGTTGAACGACACGAGCTCCAGCTTTAAAGGTGTTTGAATTACAGAGTGTTTTCCACCCCTGAACCCTGAGTAAAGTAGCACCTACATTCATCTCTCAGCCAGGGAGGATTATGACACCCTGCTGCTGCGCTTCCTACTGAACATAAATTGGATATTTAACGTTCAGCTTCAAGGTCAAACAAACCTCTGTCTTCTGAAACCTTCTATCTCACAAGTGTGCTGCTCTGAAAGAGCTTCAAATCCAGTGATAGATCAGAGACATTTTCTCTTATTTTGAAGAAAATGTAATCTATGCTGTGTGTGCTTATTGCAACAGCTTCTAAATGTAATACATCTTCACAAGGATTCTTCTCAAATGTGATCTACAGCATAATAACAGCCCACTGAAGCCGAGACGAGGAGACGTCGAATTACTATAAAACTATTTCTTTCTAAACGTCTCCATCAAGCAATTTAAATTGAATGAAAGCGTCTATGTAATGTGTAGTATTAGTATTATTATTATTATTTTATTATGATGATGATGATGATGATGATGAAGGCACATCCTGCCATTTATTTTATCCACAAAGTCAATAAACGTGTAAATGGATCCTGAAGGACAAGCGACATTATGATGGGTTTGATGAATACAGGAGACACTGAGGTTGATGACAGTCACAACAACTAATCCATAAAGCAGTGTGAAGGCCAGATCACCTGAACACCACCTCAACTTTATAAAGCGATTCCATGAAATTGATCAAGAATTAAACAAACTATGCAGAGATACAGGTAAGAACAAATCTTTAAATGAGATAAAAAAAAAAGCCCAAGAACTTTCCTTTTTAAAAAGACGTAGGGTTCATTCACTTGTCTTTCAGCCACATAATCACATCAGATGAACAGCAATAGAATTCAAGTACCACGAGTTTTCAGGACTTCCTACAGACACACATTCATATCTCAGGGTAAGATCATCATAACACAGAAACGGGAGCTGGTCAGGGTGGGTTTGAGCAGGAAACACAGAAGAGATGTTTAATCTGCATGGACCTGTGAAGCAGGGGAGATGGTGTGCCACTGGATAAACACAACGCTGGCAAAATGGGGTTTAGGTCGCAGATCCTGTGTGAAGAACCAAACCAACTACCAACCAGGAAAACCACTGCTCAGGCTCTCCTGCACTCAATTACAGAGAATTACTTTTACCTTTAAAAAGATTCACCAGAAGGACAACCACAAGACGATGAATATGTTGAAAAGGTAATGAGAAAATTCTTAAATTAAACCAAATAAACAAGACCAAAAAAAAAGGAGAAAAAATAAACAAAAAAGACACAATAATAATAAAAATAAATAAATAAACGTTACAAAAAGAAGGCAGCAAAAGATAAAGTAAATAACTGCAAATTACACACTGGCATACACACAGACAATGAACGAATAAAAAAAGAAAGGAAACAAATCAAAGAGAAGATGAGAACAATAAGAAAAGGTTAATAAATACTGTAAATACGATAAAAAAAAAAAAAAACCCACAAATGCAGAATGTCTCCATCTAGTGTCCAGAATCTGTAAATTAAAAAATGCTAAAAAAAAAAAAAAATCCTCATTAATCACAAAGTATTTTCTATCCAAGAGTGAGAAATAAATGGATATCAAATATTTTATTGCTTGTTTCTCTGACATGTAGCCCCTTTCTTTACATTACTGCACACCAAGTTACATTTTTTCATTGCAAACTGGTTCCTGAGATACATTTCGCAGTTGTCCTGTATTGTATCTTGCTAACATCGCAGCATGACAGCACTGATCCAGACATTGCTGTGTTCAGCTCGTCATACGGCAGAGATTATACACAATTATATACAAACTTTACTCACCACAAACAAGAATTCTTTTATCCATCAGGGTTTACGCTTCCAGATGAATTACTTCTGACCAACGAAACTCCGTGTGGCTGTAAAAGATATTTATACTTACAATAACTAACTTTAATCAGGTAGATTCAGAGTTACACACACTGATTAGGCATTTTCACACCGTCTAGACGATCATATCAGTTTTACTCGGTGCAGAACTGTTTAAAGAAGACTAGTGATTTTCTGTGCAGATGTTGTTTTGTAATGTATTTGTGTAAATAATCAGAGCGTCTGTGAGTGCTCACAAACATCTGCACGATTTAAACACTATTTTGCATATAGTCTGTACATCAGTGCAAAATCACAAAACATCACGTTATTAATAATACATCAGATTGCTGCAGAATAAAGAAATCTCTCAGTTTACAGTGTTTTATTGTCACAGTGTGCGACAGTTAGAGAGACGACAGGCACAATGACACGACTCTCTGTTGAAATCTTTCACAAATACATAACGTTGGCATTAAAAGCAGCTGCCTCAATTAGTCGAAATGACGAAGCAGAGTGGCACAAAAGTGATATTAGACCAGTCATCTCGCCAGCAGGACTCCCAAAGCGTGCGAGAAGAAAAAAAAGTCCTGTGTTTTAGGTGAATTGGCTAAACTAAGCAGAAAAGCATGTCATTACCCAGACCCTGTAATTCCCATCAGACTGTGTTTGTGTTGCGCTTCAGGAAGAAAATGAATGGCTTTTGGATTCTGAGCACAAGAAAAGAAAAAAGAAAAAGAAAAAAGAGACGCGACCCCCCACCACACTGAAGTCTCCTGACAGCATTCAATCCAACTTCAAAGTATAATTGACCTTTTCATCTGTCCCTGTAGAAAAGGAATAGTAACGAGGAAAGACGGGATCGGACCATTAATTGGGTTCCCTTTAAAGTCTGGCCTTGTCCTTGCTGAGGGCTCGTCTGTACATCTGTGCTCCATTATTGCCACGCTGCGTTTGGGAGGTTGACGTTGAGGCGCCGCGGCGCTGCCTGACAGACCCGGGACATTTCTGTGTGTCCCCCTGCTAGATGATGAATCCCACAGGAACCAGACTGGAGGCCAGAGTGCATTGTGTATGTAGATGAAGGAAAACAGGAGGATTGCTGTAAATCTCTGAGATTGAACACAAAATCACGTGAATGAGTCACATTATACGTTTTCAAACAGAGCACATTTACACGTCACATGGGGAAGTCGATTCTCTCCAGATCACGTTGTTTTCGTCTACAGGCGTAACACAACCGCTATCACACTGCTCTCGGTTTCATACTCCAGATTTCTGGATTTGGATTTAAAGTGTGTGGAACTTTTTTGCCACGATGCTCCTGGAGGTAGACGTGTCATCACTGTCACTGTGAGGCACAGACTCTGCCTCTGACAGTTTCTCAACCACAGCTACATCATTCGAGTGAAAAATAAAGTGTGGGATTTTTATATCGCACTCATGCATGTATTATCAACTACAACTTTTCCAATGGGTGAATTTCCCAAAAATATACATCAAATATTTCCATTTTAATACACAGCCATTAACAGTTACAGTGTGGAGACTGAACGAATGCTGAAGAGAATAAAGCTCATGTTGATGCACAGATCGACAAAAACATCCAGTCACTGTTATCACGGTTTCCTTTATTATTTAGAAGTTTCCCAGCTGAGAGTTTATATAAAGTATAACTCCAATCCCACTCACATGTCATCTGTAGTTCTGCTTATTGCTCCAGACTGCTACTGGGATTATTCACACTCATGCACTTCTTCAGCAGAATTCTACAGTAAATCCCTGGTTATTTCTACTGCCAACCTTCGTTTCACTCTATAATCCTCTCGTCTTACTTCTGCTGCCGAACAGGAATCACACTCATTCCACTCCACGCAACCTCCACTGCCCACGCCCCATGCAAACACAGCATCTGGCCCACTTTCCTGTCTGTAGCGCCGGGTTTGTCTTTCACCAAGGTTAGTAATCGGCCTAAAACGTGATCTGTTCACAGTCTGTTAATTCTCTTCATCAGGCTCAAGTGGTCTTGTGAGGGAGGTAAAGAGAGGGGGGGGGTCTTTTCTCTGGAGCTTTCATCAGCCTGCAAAACATGATGAACGAAAATGACTGACTGACTGACAACACACACACACACACACACACACACACACACACACACACACACACACACACACACACACACACACACACACACACACACACACACACTTTTTGTTTAGAGTTGGTGATGAGTGAGGTGCTGATTTCCGTTCTGGTTGTGTGCACATGTGTACAGGTGCTGTGTGCTGCACACTCGTCCCTCAGCTCCTGTTCAGAATGCTAATAAGAGCACATCCATTGGACACCACCAGAGCAAATGGAGATTCATTTTTTTGGGATGAGGAGGGGAAATGTGAAAAGAAAAAAAAAAAAGTCATCTTCATGTAAAGCACATGCAATTTCCCCCCAGTGCCTGAGGGCATGCAGTCTGGGTTTTGGTCACATTTTGACAGCGTTTCCACTTCAAACACTCGAGACTGCAGCAGAGAATATGATGGAGAGGGAAAAAAAACTATTGTCTCATGAGTCTGCAACAAATTAGACCTATTAAATTAATTTCCTCTTTGCTCCCGAGTTGCTTTCAGAGGGCAAAAGATGAGAGATGAGGTCAAATCATTGTCGTGTATCATGTTGCGAGCGGGACGTTCACCGAGCACGACCTTCTCCGACCGGTATTGAGGAGAAAAAACATTTCAGAAATCACTTCACATTCTCTACAACAATTACAAGAAAAAAAGAGAAACAACATCAGCGTCAACGCCATCAAAAAAAAGCCCGAACTCGCTGCAATTACACTCGCATCGGATTTTAAAGCAGGGAAAATATCAGGCTTTGCTAATGGGCCATTTCTACCAGCTGTGCTAAATGTGCACAGCATCTTGGAAATGTGCGTCTGTCCCAGTCGTCCAGATTGTGCTGAACAAGGAAAGAAACACGGAGCTGAAATGGTGCTAACGGTCATGAATATTTAACCACTTCACAATAGTAATTAGCAACAGATTACACAGAACTGCCGTCTGACTCGCTGCTATTAGCAGGATGTGTGTGGAGTGGACACGGCTCACGGTCACCGACATAAACAAGATGTTAAACACACATTAGTGACAAAGTGAAAACATTTCCTCAAATTTCTTTAACATGCTTCAGAGGTGAATCCAGTTCGGGGTTAAAACGCGTAAAAATATCTGCAGTGTTTGAGGTTTAATGTCCATTTCCGTCTGTTCACAAGGTGTTTCTGAGGTTTTTAGAACATTTTCAGATCGTTATTACAGAATCATTTTAGACTAATGCAGGAAATAAACATTTTATACTCGCATACGTTTTCTGAAACGTAATTCTTCCCCTAGAACTGCATCACGAAGTGTAATTTGCAGCTACAACTCGTTATCGCTTACCTTATAGCAGCTATAAACAGTCGTTCCATCACGGCTAAAAAGAACTCAATGTGCCCCGTTTCAGAAAACAGAACATGATTTTATCACTGTTAGAAATCACTGACACTGGAGACTCCTTCCAGAATTCTTAACATACTCCTCATCTCCTCATAGAAACCTTCACGTCTCTGTGTATTTGTACTAAAGGACTGATCATGTATTAGAAATCTTACACTAATCCACAGTTTGAGTGGAATCACAGAGTGAAAAAAAATTATCTGGAATAAAATAAATGTTTTATTAACAGTAACAGTTGATTGTAGCTTTAAATACAGTACATTACTGTAGCAGAGAATTCTGTCCTACTATACTTGTGTTATTTATTATATATATAATTATATAAATGTAATTCGTTAATGTACTTAAATGGCTTTTTTGCGTATCAGTACTTTACTGAAAGAAACTCCAGACTCGAACTCTCCACAAAACCCGTGAACTTATTTATATGATTTTTTGCTAAAAAAGTAGTTGAAAAGTTGTTGTGGGTTCATGATAATTATAATAGAAATCAATTAGTGTTTGCGTCATTAATATTATTCTATTAATAGATCAGTGTGCTGAGAGTCACATGACTGAGGTGATGAAGTAAAGAGTTTTGTGATGAAAATGATATCATTATAGTTATGATAAATCAGTACTTTGGATGCTTAAAAACTTTTGTACTTTTACTCAAGTCAGAGTTTAAAGGAAAACTTTTACTGGAGTCACATTTTACTGAGTGTCTCTACTGTAACTACTAAATACTTTAACTTTGTGTACTTCATCTACCACTGAGATATATACTGTATATATATGTTAATTTATCTCTCTCACACACACACACACACTGTATATATATGTTAATTTATCTCTCTCTCTCACACACACACACACACACACACACACACACACACACACACACACACACACACACACACACACACACACTGTATATAGTTATATAGTTAATGTCATGGAAGGTTTTATAACATTCTCAGCACATCACTAATATTATATGCGCATATATATATATATAATTTTTTTTAATAGGACAGTTTTCCCCTTATTATGGTTTTATTTGTAGTATATTATAATTATATTATAATAATATAGTAATAACTAATACCAAAGCATCCCAGTGTGTGAGGAGGTGTGAGAAGGTGTGATGGACCTTCTTTAAGGTGAAAATTATTTTTAAATGATCAAAATATGACCTGAAACACAGGCCTCGGGTTTAGGAAGTGTGTGTTTGTGAATCAAGTCTTTGTTTTTTCACAGTACACGCTGTAGAAGAGAACAGAGAGTGTGGGAGAGGAAACCACGCTTACATACGGGCATTTTAAAGCCTTTCTTTGGAGGTCATCCCGTGTTGCTGCAAGTATACGTGAGTATTTAGAATATATATAAAAATCACTAATACATTTAAACGTAAACTATTATACAGTATAAGATGGAACTTATTAATAGTGCAGTGAAGGTATAAGAGGCATGTAATAAACACCAGCTCTCACATTCTAAAAGCTTCAAAAGAAAAAAAAAAACACTTTCTATCTTCTTGGTTTTATAAGAACATGTGTGTGAAATGAAAGGTCAGCATTAACACTCAAAGCTCTTCATATGCAGTCTCAGTTCAGATTCCTCACAGTTCTCACAGGACTCTCAGAGATATTAAGAATCATGCCATGTAGATGCCAGGCCCTGAAAACATACACTGACCTTCATAGCTTCAGTAATTGCTACTTCTTCTTTTAATAATTCCATTATGGCATTTGAAATAAGCGCTAATTTTGTGCTTTTTTGAAAAGGGTAAGTTAAATATGTGATGTATTTCATTACATCATCCTGAGGAACATGGAGGACTGAAACATGAGGACTGAGGAACATCATCATCGCTAAATAACTTCCTTCCTTCCAATAATAACTAAATACAGCTATTAACCAACTTATAGGTGATAATTGTATGTAAACAGTCTGATGCTTTACACACACACACACACACACACACACACACACACACACACACACACACACACACACACACACACACACACACACACACACACACTTTCAAATCATTACATAGTTCACATTTAGATACAGTTATAAATATATGGCTTGTGAGATCAAAGTCTTTTTGAAATATTCATCAAAGTAAAACCAACACATGTTCTACATTTAAAACTTTTGTGTGAAGTCACACGGAGTCCCAGTGCATTAACATTAGAATAAAAGGGCAATGAATCATCAAACTGCTGAGGTATAAGAGAAATAAACCCATTCCTCATACCACCACACTGACCTCTGTCTCTGATTACTTGTGTAACAGCACACGCGCACACACACACACACACACACACACACACACACACACACACACACACACACACACACACACACACACACACACACACACACACACACACACACGTATTACTCAATGCACGTAAATGTTCTACAGCAGAACCAGACATTAAGACTGGAGATGTAAAGCGGTGCTCTGTACATGGAGCCAGTAAGAAGTGGATAAACGCAGCTGTTCAGCAGAGTAAATGTATTAGCGCTGATTGTTACTGAAGATTAATGCTGTGAATTAGCAAATGGATACGGCTATGAGAGAGAGTTTCCTTGCTCAGGCTCTGAAGCCCACATCGAGCACAAAATTCACTCTCCCTTCCCCTATTAAACACATGCACTGGTTTCATTAACAATGATTAATTCCCTTTTCTCCTGTAAATTGATTCTATAATGAGTACATTAATGTTAGGACTGATAGCTCTTCCTCAGAGGAGAGAAAAACAAACACATCAGTACAGTGGGAATGGACCTGAAACTGCTCACTAATAGCAGCCTGGAGTTCAGACGTCTGACACACTGATGGACACGTTTATAAAAAAACAAGTAACAAATCTACAGGCTGATACGTCGTTAAGATTGATCATGATGACCTGCTGCTTGTAGAGTGTGGATCGTTTATATTCATACAGGAAACAGATCGAGGCCTCGCTCCGAGTCGTGCGTTTAAAATCCACAGTAAATCACTCAGAGATGTGATTCTGTGTGTTAAAGCTTTTCTTCTGAAACAGGAAGTCAAAAACTCACCTGTCAGCAGCGTAGTGAGCTTTTACTCAGTCTGACTGACGGACAGAGTCAGACGTTCCATCAGAATGTGGGAGAACCTCTCCGGCGTTAAAAAGTGTTATATAAGTTACATAAATCATCACCAACTCACTCGAATCCCAGCAGCTTTAAACTCCAACACCTGAGGGATGGATGGAAAGGTGAAAGTGTGTAGGACGACAAACAAACAAAAACATCCGGATGAACCACGAGGGCCTCTAACACAACGCCGAAGCGTCACGTGCTGAAACAGAGCGCAAGTGCTGAGATTTTTTAATAAAGCGCAAAATATACACAATTACACAAAACACACAACAATTCAACCAAGAAACACAGACCGTTACCTCAGTCATGGTGTGCTGAGCAGAAACAGAGCACTGAGTTACACTGAGAGAGGTGTATTATAAGGTGAATGTGATCACAGGATAATGTGCTTCAGGTGGAGAAAGTCATGTGACATGAACGTGATGCTGCAGTGAATTGTGGGAAATGTAGTCCTGTGCTATAGATGCTAAACAAGTATAATAAAATCTCAAATGTGGGCAAACTGAATTTTGATGAATTGTCAAGAAATCATTTATAAATGATTCTGTTTCAGATGCTTTAAATTATTCAAGCTTTACATTTTCTTGCATAATTTCACAAACTTCTAACTTTGAACTTTTTCAAAATAGCGTGACATTTTTTAAAAATGTTTTAAAATAGAATTAATAGTCTTTTGTTAATTGTAATATTATAATAAACTACTAAATGAATAAACACGTATTTACATGCAATGCGCAAGTATCATTTTTGCTATTTGATAAAATGCTGGGGATTTGTTTCGCATGTCATTCGATCTGAAAGAGCAAGACACACCCCCAGGGGGCGGGGCATACAATCTGCAAAGCATTTCATTGAATGTTTTGCAAAATATCTGCAAAACCTTTTTTTGGTTTAGTTTAATATTGTTGCCCATTAGACTGCAGTACAGAAACAAAAATCTCAGCAATGTATTTCTGTTTTCTCTTTTAATCCCAAAACACACATCATTCTGAGTGGAGCATCATGAGATGTGTGTGACGTGTTCTGACTGTAGCAGAGAACTGAGAAGTGATGTGGTGTGTTCATCAAACACCCAGTTATGTGCTGTTTCATATATAACACTGAGCACAATCACTATCACTGCAGGGTATTTATATTTATTAGTGTTCAGGTAAGTGCTTGGGGAAGGTGATCAGATCTCCAGACAGAAATCACTGTGCTACAGACCTTTACTCGTTCATTTTTTTTCTTCTTTCTTTCTTTCTTTCTTTCTTTCTTTCTTTCTTTCTTTCTTTCTTTCTTTCTTTCTTTCTTTCTTTCTTTCTTTCTTTCTTTCTTTCTTTCTTTCTTTCTTTCTTTCTTTCTTTCTTTCTTTCTTCTTTCTTTCTGTGTGTGTGTGTGTGTGTGTGTGTGTGTTTCACTCCACACCACAGATGGTCCTCATTAATATAGAAAGCAGGCCTTTCACCCTTATGTTTCAGACAGAGAGAGAGAGGATTTCATGGTGATACTGATATCTCAGCTGTGCATGAATTAGTCAGAGCTCAGTGATGTTCTAGAATAAAATTTTATAAAAAAAAGTTTATAGAAAAGTTTTTTCATCGCTATACAGTATGTTTTTACAGTTTCATTTGTTAAATTGTTTAATTCACAAAAACACAAGACCAATAACATCCCTGTAACATTTCAATAGAAATCACACACAACTTTCATAAAAAACACACACTGTGAGTGTGAGTGTGATTCCGTGGGGACTTGTGAAGCTGACACACCTTTTTTAACGGAGAGATGATGAACCACCACACCGACATTGCATTTACAACATTTGGCATCCAGAGTACCTACTTTTTATCTCATTCATACAACTGAGTGGCTTTGGGGTTAAGGGCCTTGCTCAGGGGCCCGGGAGGGGTGCACTGCACCTCACCAGATGGAAGGTGCTTACAGCCTCCCTCATGTGATGTTTATGTTCCTGTAGTTACAGAACACATTTCTGAATGTTCAGTTCAGCACTGCTTCACTAAATTCTTGAGAACTTTAGAAAGTATTTTTCTCCAAATACTTCCAGAAATGCAAAGTCAGCATATTGTACACTGGGTTTCAACTTGCTCACGTGAAACCCTAATAAATATTTGAACGTATTAGGCTCGGACTGTATAACTGCAGTCATAACCACATACGGCAGACATCCTTATCAACCGCACACAATTATATAATTATCCTATTTATACACTGAGCAGTTGAGGGCCTCGTTCAGGGGCCCAGAGCTCGGTTCCAGTCTTAACGTCTTAACCACTGAGCTACTGCTTCCCCTTTACGGCTACTCTTATTACTCACTACTAATACACATTTACACTGAATACACAAGTAAACTATATGTAGTGGTGACCAAGTAGACATCAATAAATTCATTAATTGATTTATTATTAGACATAATTAACAGAGTTACTTAGACACTTTTTTGGGGTCAGTATAAGCTCTGAATGAGTCTCTCGTCACTTAGACCATGTCCACACTAATACATTTTCATTTTAAAACGCATCATTTTCTCTCCTTTTTGCACTGCTGTCCAAACCGAGACATTTTCAGTGGGCAAAAAGCTTTTTGAAAAAACACCCTCTAAAGTGAATCAATTTCAAAAGCATCTTATACACGAGTGTGAAAACAGAGGCTGCCGAAAACAATGGCGCATTTTTTTATCTTTCTTAGCGATTTTTAGTGATTTTTAGTAAAGAGCTGGAAAGTTAATAAACGGCAGGCGGAAATGATGCTGGTCGAAGCGTCTTACGTTTTAGGTCCAGGGACGTGAACATTTCCAGACGTTTCCGTGTGGATGAGTGAAATCTGGGAAAGTGTGGACGTGGAGTTTTTTAGATGAAAACGCTGTTTTTAAATGGATCTGGATTAATGAAGACGCCTAAATCTCACTGGTTTATCGCAGTTCACCTGGTGTACGAACCGCGGCGCTGGATTCTCTGATATGGTTCATTAATAAGCAGTGTGTAATGAGTGTATTTAATATATATATATATACAGCGTAGGCTGATTCAGTCTCCTAACTGATGTATAGATTAAAATAAATTGCTGTGCAGTTATAACACAATGGATTTACAGTGCATTATGGGTAATAATATACTACTCATCAGGGGATATATATTTCTCCACGGGGACAAGGTTACACCATGAACAGTGCACTATATCAACAAACTGTGTGGAATTCATAATTCAGAAGCTTCATTCAAACGTTAAATGACCAACAATATCAGAAAAGAGCCTCCATGCGACTCCTCCAGACGTCAGAATGTTCTTTATTGCTTCTCACAGCCCTGAGTGTTAGTGGACAATTAGAGGCCGCAAAACCTGTGGCCATTTTCTCCCTGGCGATATTCCTTCTGCAATTTTGTTAGTCAATCATCTATCGAATTCTGTCCAATTTCAACCCATAGGGACTGAATGAGGATGAACACAAAGGGGCTGATGGTGGTTGAGGAGGTTATTACAGCTGCTGATGTTGTGAGGGTGCATGGTGCTCAGACCGTTTCTGATTGCTGGTCATAATTTGTTAAAAGTGTGCCATGATAGCAGGCTTTCTTTATCCTGTTAGATGGTGCCTTGGGTGCAATCTCTGGTGCGAGTGAACACATGTCCCACACTGGGACATTGATAGAGCCTCGGCTGTGGGGCCTTTTGATTGTGGAAAGGTCAAGCTGAGCTTTGTTATCTCACAAGGGGCCAGTGGAGTGGCACTACAGCAGCACTGGATCCATTCAAGTCAAGTTGCCGGAGATGAAAAGGCAACGAAGGGAGAAGCGTTGAATACCAATCAATTCATATTTGATCTGCTGAACGCTTTGCTGCTATAGGTTTAGATGGAGTGGTACTTCACCCTGAACAGAACAGAGCTGTTGTTGTTGTTGTTGTTGTTGTTGGTGGTGGTGGTTTGCATGTTCTCAGAGCAGAAACTCTTGTTATAGCGTCAGCCACATCTGCTCACTGGATCTTTTGGCTCAGTATCAGTATCAATGTTGGTTTAATTTCAAGGCATTTAATGGACAATAGAAATTAGTCCCCTTGGGTGTGAGTGTATCATCTGGAAAAAATGGGATTAAAAGATCAGTTTTGGAGCCGTTCTTGAAGCCTGTGGTGCAGCACCGCGAAAACGTGGTCATTCAAAGTTCTTGTGTAAAGCCATGTGGTTTATCAAGCTCTAATCTCACAACATTTTCGTCTTATCTGCAGGAACAGAGAACAAAGACCACGTCATGGTCGCAAACGTCCAAGCGCACTTTTGAAAATGATTTTATTGCTGCAGTTTTACGCTCCCCAGTCAGGCGGTTTCCATCTCTGCATGAAGCTCGCATGGCATTCAGAGCGATCAGTCACCATTTACTGCCATCATCCCAAACAAGAGCTGCTCACAGGCGTGCACCTTCCTTTCCTCCCACCGTCTGACAAAACACCAAAGACTAACGGCATGCCTGTGTGTGTGTGTGTGTGTGTGTGTAAATGTCACTCTGTGTATTAAGACTAGTGTTACAGCCTTCTTTTAAAGTTGAATCTTAAAGAGATGATGTCCAGGACGTGATCTGATCGTGGTTTTAATAAGACATTGCCTGGAAAAGGGCAGCTGTGTTTTAAGTCCATAATCAAAGAAATGAAATCCTTTATTCCTGATATGATTCACGGTTTGGAATCAAACCCTCATAAAGACCCCTGTGTGTGTTCCCTGTGTCTCCTTTGAGTAAACTGTTTTATCTCTATTAAAGCAAGATTTCGAGGATAAAATGTTTAATTAGATATTGGAATATTAATGTGGTGTAAGTGAAATGTCAAGGCACTGATTAGTGATCATTAGTCTGATAAGCAACACGCAGATGTGCATGTGTTTCAACACAGTTTTGGCATGAATGCGTCTCTCCCCATTGTAGTGCTTCACAACTCACTTGTGTATGTGTGTGTTTATGGGGTCTTACAGTCATTTTGAATCAGTTAGTGTGAAGCTGTAGCATGGCAGCTTTTCCCCCCGAACCTACGCAAATGTCGATAATTCGATACTCACATGCTGATTGGCTCGTCTGCTGTTAGCAGGGAAAACAAAGCCGCACTCTTTTAGACCAGAGTTTCTTTAATCTAGTAAATTGTATTAAGTAGAGAATAAAGTAGGTGTAATTCTCAGCAGTAGACTGGAGGTTTCTCCTCAGTGTGTTCCTGCTCGGTGATTAGCTCCTGCTCCACTAACACTCCGACCCGGGACACAGATTCATCAGCTCAGACAAATACACAAATATATGAGTTTTTTTAATGGAATGTAATTACTTTTAAACACAAACACATTTGAGGATACCAGGACCATAATAACAAAAGAATGTCTGAGACTTTTTTAGGTCCCTTTAGAAGCAATGCTCATACATGATTGTGTTTGGCTGCACTGAAATAATGCAGAGACGCCAGAAAACTGCGGTTATTAATCTTCATTTCAGGAGACAAATCAGCTGGAGTGGTGCCCAGGATAAGCACCAGTTTTTGAAACTTTGTTGGAAGATAATAATAATATACCCTTTCATTTCCTGGCTTGCTGATATACTGATTGAACGTCTCTACATGATCTCGCTCACACTGCCATGATGCCCAGGGATGATTACCACTGATTTCACCAGACGTACCAACCTTCAACACTTTACACTGGAACACCACAATCAGATATTACACTGCTATGAGCATGTATTCATCATATTAATACAAATATTATAATCATTACTTCATTAATAGTAATCAGTCGTCATTTTCTCCTGAATATAAAAAGGGAGATAAGAAGGGAAATGATTTGTACAGAAGCTCCTTTTCTTTATTATATCCTCCTTTATTATATCCTCCACTGGCTCTTTATAAAATATATATTATTCAATGTAAAATTAAATCTTTCATTAAATCATTGCTAAAATGTGTATTTGTATTTTACATGTAAATAGCTAACATACACTATATATATCATTAACCTAATAATAAATATAGAACACACACACACACACACACACACACACACACACACACACACACACACACACACACACACACACACACACACAATCATTACTTCATTAAAGAATCTTGTTTTTCTACCAAACACCTCTTGAATCAGACTGATGATATTCTTCTGTATGAACCAGGATGTGTTTACTGACTGACTGAATGTAAACTAATGTTTATTTTTTATTTAATTCTATTTTTTATCAAAGGTTTTCATTTCTCTCAAACCTTCTGAGGTGTATTTATGAAGGATAGTCAAAACTGGCACTTCTGATCATGTGGAAATTATTTCAAGAATTAAATTGAAATCGTTATTTAATATACAGTATTTATTAATTTTTTACTTTGTATTTCTGAACATTTATCTGCAGATTCACCCTCCAGCAGAGGACTCGTGATCGCCGCTGCAGTGCCTGACTACACTACATTTATAAAACCATCCTGATCTCAGATTATCAGTTCTGGATAAATGAGTCATTAATCACATTTCTTTAATTTTGAGCAGCTAAAATCGATATTGTAAAAACCCAGTAAGTGGATAATAAGGTCATTATACTTTATGAAATTTGGTCCTGATCACAAACTAGAGGCAATGAATTCTGATGATAACAGTGTGTGTGTGTGTGTGTGTGTGTGTGTGTGTGTGTGTGTTTTATTTTGTTGATGAATGTTGTCTCTGGGCTGTAATGAAGGGTGTGAGATTGTATAAACTGATGTATATTATAAAGATGTTGCAGTGTGATTGCACTTCACCGCAAACATATTCAGAGTCAGAAGAAATTCTACTATAGACAAAAAGCTTTATTTTAATTGTTTCCATTTTTTTTCCTGTAGCTTTCCTCTTCCAAAACATTGGAACACTTAATAGGAATGCAAAAATGTTTCATCCACATGATCTTCAAATAAAAATGATCTGATGATACCACCATGAACGGTTCTGTAACATTAAACAAAAGAAAAGAACTCATTACAGGACTACATGAACCTGAATGTGACACGAGCAGGAAACAACGACAACAACAGCAAACATCTCTAGACTGGTTTGAACTGGTTCCGTCATTGCGCTAGTAATTCAAGGGTTCTACATCGGAACTTCATATAACATGAATAATGTCCACTGTTTTTTTTTTTGTTTTTTGGAAAAGAAAAAGGTAAAAAATAACATGGAATAAAGTAAAATATAAAAGTTTCAGCTAGCATTTTAAAAAAAGTTATTTTTCCGACTTGCCCATGTTCAGCGCCTGCTCTTCCCCAAAATCTTTTCATTCCTTATTAACATTTTTGTACAGTCACAAAATTATTCACCACACACAGAATCCCACATTTTATTTCTGAATATTCTCCTCTTTCAGAATGAAAGCGTCCACTGGAGCAGAAGTGCTACTTAAATTCCTAATTCCTCCTTTTACGCTTTGAACTTTGAGGCTTTCGCTCACTCTCAGGCGCAACTTTAGTCCTCCAGGCCCGAGGTCAGCGCTTGTTCTGGGCCGTTGCACGAGTGAAAGTGTGTACAGGGCGTGGGTTAGTGCAGATACAGGAGATTCGTGTGGAGCGGCTCAGCACGGAGAAAAAGCATCACATTCAGAAACTGGGAGATAGAGAGAGCATCCGAGAAAAAGAGAGTGAGAGAGAAAGAGAGAGACAGAGACAGATAGCAGTCGGGACAATTAAAGACCTGAAACACACTAACACTTCACCAACACGGCATATCCATCCCTGCCCCACCCCCTGCCCCGCCCCCTGCCCCACCCACCGAATCCCCCACCATCACTTGGCACTGTAGCTTTGTGACAGATTTGTTTTCAGACTGAGCACCAGTAATTAAAAAAAGGCATTTTGTAACTGGTTAATATTATTTTCTAATCTACACAACATTCTTTTTGTATGACAAAAAAAAAGCTGTCATCAAAAAACCTGTATTCTGATGCGAGTCCCTTCCTGTGATCTCGAGACCCTCGAGACCTCTAACCCTCTTCCCTGCTAAAAAAAACAAAAACAAAAGTTCAACTAATGTCTTTGGCAAATTCACAGAAAGACGTTCCCTTATTGTTTTGTTTTATATACACTGAACCAGTCATTTTATTAGGAACACCTGCACAATTAACCAATTAACCAATGAGCCAATCGTGTTGCAGCAGTGCAGAGCAGAGAATCCTGCAGGTGCATCAGGATTAGAGGAAATTTCGGAGCGTTTTAGAAACATCACAGCCGGTGTGAGCTGACAGGAAGGCGACGGTACCACAAATAACCGCTCTTTACAACCGTTTTGCACGGAACGGCACCTTAGAACGTCAAATCTTACGGTGGATTGGATACAACAGGAGAAGAACAAATCATGTTTCCCAGAAAATAGAATCTAATACAGAACTGGAAAAAAACGTCGCATGCACTGGTTGATGTTGGTGCAGGTTTCCTCTGCTGTAGCTCTTTTAATCCATTAACTGAAGCTCCAGTCCTGTATCCTCGTAGCTGATTGGATAATCGCACAGATAAATATGTGTACAGGTGTTTCTAATAAACTGACACCTCGTGTATAGTAGAAAAGAAACAGGACTGAAACAGGACTTATTTTTTTTCACGACTGACAGCATCCTGTTTCTCTGAAATTCCATCTATTGGGCTTCATTATTTATTTATTTTTTTATTTTTACTACATCCACTCTCGTTACTGAAGCATGCTGAAGCTACTTCCTGCATTCTTCTTCAGATCTCGATCTATATATTTCTTTCTTTTCAGTAAAGGCGCTGGGGATTGTTCAGAGAAAAGTACACATGCCCTGCAAAATGCACTCGTTCTCTAACCGCTGTACAGTGACTGCATCCACAGGATCGATGGTGGTTAGACGGGTGGTTTCTACTGAGGGGCACGTCGGTAGACACAAACACGCAGATGTTCCAGATGCTCGTGAGTAAAATCACAGAACACACCATCTGTAATTAGTGCATGACTCCTCCCCCCTCCCCGCCCCGCCCCCTTTAGTCTTTTCTTATATTTCATAGATTTTATTCCCCAAATGAGTCTTTTCTCAATGGCAGTCTTGGATCATCAGATGAAGATGATTTGGAGAAGATGCTCAGAAGTGAATGAACGATGAGAGTATATTTAATAAACAGTTTTTTTTTTGTTTGTTTGTTTTTTTAGCTTTTTTTTCATTTAGGAGGAGCAGCAGTGAGAAACTACATGCTGCATTGGGATTCAGTTGTGTATGTCTGTATATAGTGTGTGTGTGTGTGTGTGTGTGTGTGTGTGTGTGTGTGTGTGTGTATATATATATATATGAGTGTGTGTGTGTGTGTGTGTGTGTGTGTGTGTGTGTGTGTGTGTGTGTGTGTGTATCTGTGTGTGTGTGTGTGTGTGTGTGTGTGTGTGTGTGTGTGTGTTTTGCTGTGAAAAGCCACGGTGCTAGGAGGAGCTGAAGAGCATGAGGAGCGTAAGCAGCAGCAGAATGAGACACGGGGACAGGAGGTGACCGCTGTTGGTGTCTTCAGTCAGAAACGGCTCGGGCGACTCGTACACTGAGTCATCTGTAGGAGGAAAAGACACAGTGGAGAGAAAAAGAGAAGAGGATGTGAGTCAAACGTACATTTTCATTTGGGAAAACACAACCCTTGAGGATTGAAAGCTGGTCTCCATGGAAGTGACACTTTATTGACTAAATGCTCTTGTCTTGGATGACCCAGATTAAGTGGGAAAGACGAGCGCAGCGATTTCGCTGTCACTTTTGCGCTATGCAGATTCCATCAAAGAGCATCAGACGCAGCGCACATGCACGTGACGGCTGTCAGATCCAAGCTGGGTTTGTGTTTTGGAGACGCACGTGACTGCAGAAAAGATCACCCCGTAAACACGCCACTAAAAACCTGTAGATCTCTACAGAAACACGGTGTAGGCGTCCGACTGTACGTCCCGTCCTGCTCACTGCTCGCTGTGTTCACAAATGCCTCGGGCTCCTTTAATTCACACTAATGAAAATTATTGTTTACGTTCCACTTAGTACAAATTACACGGCTGCTACGATTACAAAACGCCAATTTCAGCCAATTATTTTCCCAGAAAACATCACGAGAGCGCACACCTGATTGCTTTTGTTATTGAAATCCAAACAGCAAAATATACAAATGATGTAGTTTGTGATTAATAAAGTTCTCGACTTTATTGCCTTAGTGTACACACACACACACACACACACAAATAATAATAATAATAATTATATTATACATTTCTTGTCCTCTGTATGTACAGTGTATTCCATCATGCTGTTTCTTTAACACTTCTCATGTGCACACAGTGTCGGATACAAACTCCTTCTCCATTCTGCTCCTTTCCCCGAGTTCCCCTTTTGTCCAAACTGAAATTTCACCCCATTCCTGGGGAATTAACGTGAGGTCTGGGGCTGAGATTAACCCCTGTCTATGCAGTGAGATTACGACTCGGCCCTGGCAGTGAGCGTGAAAATAAACAGAGGTGTAGCAGACTCGTCGTGCGGCATTATGGTAATGGTGCGAGCTGAGCTGGCGGAAAAAAAGGGCCAGGTGGGTCGTATAATAAACCGCTTTCACGCCAGGCGTCCCTTCTTCTAACGTTTCCTCTCCATCGCTGATATGCACATACGAATACGACGCTTTCAAAAGGACGGCAGGCCTTTCACCCCGCACCGCGTGGAAATTCAATTCAAGACAGTGCGAAATCCGCACACACCTCGTTGAATAACGTATGAAATTCAACTCCTCGCTTTGCGCTTATCAATTCAAAAAGACCTCGAGTATTCACAAAGGAAAAGCACTTGTCTGGTCGCGCATGCATTTTAAACGACAGTCCGAGCGGCTTGTGAAGTGAAATTGTTTTGAAGGCCAGGGTAGAGATCGAGAGAGAGAGAGATCGAGAGAGAGAGAGAGAGAGAGAGAGAAAAAGAGAGCCATCGTAAACAGATAAATGGCAGAGTGAGAAAAGGATCATTTCAATTTGCATGTAATTGTCTCGAATCCTCGCTGGAACTGATGAGCTCAGAGCGAGTCCGTTTGTTAACAATTATATTAGAATAATGGGCTTCTGCCCTGAGCAGCTTCTCCTCCAAATTTATAACCTGCTCTAAAAGCACAACTCTCGGAAATGACTCTTTTTTTTTAAATAATGCTAGTGCAAATATTGACCAGCTCCTCTCCATGCTCAGAGGAGTATAATGCATTCCTCAGGCTCTTGTATAAATACGTGTAGTGCTGCTGCTAACTCCACTGTCACTCTGGCTCGTTTCAGAGCTGCCCTCCAAAGCCCTCATGTGAACCGTGAACCGTTTCTGAGAGTTGATGTTGTGCAGGTCTGAGGAACCTCAACGCTGAACTGTTTACTGAAACCTGGCTTAACATCTGCATTTTCAGCACTACACTGATGTCCTGAGGTCATGAGTTCAGTACGAGGCTCTGTCTGGAATGTGGCTCTAAATTAGTGACGAGTCCTTCATGAACGATTCCTTCATTTTGTTCATTTTCTACAAAGCATCGCGAAATCTCCGTACTTCATGTAAAGGAAACAGAATTGAGTAGTTCATCTCTCGACCCTTCCAGTCCGAGTCGTTCGTTCTTTTATCAAGTGACTCCCATAGACACCATGCAGTTATATATACAGAACATCGTGTATATAAAAGTTCAGAACTGTAGTTAAAGTCGGTGTATGTAGGCGTGTTGTAGGCGTGTTGTAGACGTGTTGTAGGCGTGTTGTAGGCGTGTTGTAGGCGTGTTGTAGACGTGTTGATCTGATTATTGAAAATGTAACATTTTATTTTATTTCTGATCAAAGGAACAAAATGAACCAAATGACTCAAAAAAAGATTCGTTCATTTTGATGAACCGGATCCAAAGACCCGAGTCACTAAAATGATCCGGAAACATCACTACTCTATTCCAGCGTGGAGAAACTTTATTCTCTTATGGTTTTAGTTCAACTTAAACCTATTAACAAGGTTGTTTTTGACGTCCAGTGATCATCCAGGATGAACACAACGTTATCCTATCAACATTCGTCTACTATTTAAACTCAGTGGTGTCTACATGTGTCCTCATTTTCTCAGAACATCGATAATGTAACCGCACACGAGCTGACACAGAGCCTCATAAAACCCAGGTCATGAAACGTGTCACCTGCTAGCATGTTCAGCCAGGGTTTATTCAACCAAACACCTTCTGGAAGATTCTGTACACAGCAGAAAGAGAGAGAAAGGAAACCCCCTCATGGCTCCTCGGTGGTGTGATTAGTGGAAGGGTCAGAGCTTTCGGATCGTTATCGGACCCTTGTCAGATAAATAGCCTGCTACAGAATCTGCCCAGAGGAGCGTTATTATATTCGTGGAGTTATGACTGTGCTCCCGAGAGCTTGGACCATAAAGTGTGGATGGAGATCCTTCATATAAATGGCCAGGGATCGAGCGTGAGATTATAAATCAAGTCTGATGATTCGGATGGAGATGAGGGAATACGGGAACTTGTGTTCCACATCATCGGGCCGTAGCGTGAGCAACACTGATGGATAGAAAAAAACCCATCACAAGGCATTAAAGGCTCGTAGATTCATGGACATACTCACTTGTAGGCTTGACGTACACTCTGAGCTTCAAGCAAGGCTTTCCAGCAAGGTTTGGATGAGGAGATGCTGCGGAGAAACAGAGTGACAGATACAGATTAGGGCTGAAAATAGCTTCATACAAAAAAAGGCTACACAGGATGAAAAATACGCTGTGCTCAGCTGAAAGTATTTCAAAACCAGAGTCATTAATACTTCGTTGACACACTGTTTACACAAATCCAACCAACAAGGGCTGAGATCTTCACCAAACCCTGCTCTCAGACTCAGACGTCTCAGGCATTGAGCAAATCCAGCTCAACGTCTTCAACGTCGAAACTCTGTGACTCAAGTGTAAAGAACAAGTCGTCTCTGCTTGTCTGGTGACCATGTGGCCGCACACACACACACACACACACACACACACACACACACACACACACACACACACACACACACTTTATATCTCGTACCACACACCATATGGCTTTGTAAAACATACTTGCGCCCGGCTCACATCAGATGTTTTTTTCCCCACTGAGAACACAAAATGAAAGTCTTCACATGTTTGCTTCAGGAAATTTTTGTTGTATTCCACAAAAACTCCTGCGTTCCTGCTGTTCAATGGTTTTTCACGCTAATACGCCTGTTCTGGTGAAGTTCTCCGTAACAGGTGCTCTGGTGTCACCAACACAGAATTAAAGAGAAATAAAAGGAAAAATCCACAACACTTGAATCAAAACCTCGTCCCTGCTGCTGATCATCTTGAAGCAGCCTGACAGAGATAAAGAGGATTTCTCCTTAATAAGTGAGTCAGTGGTGATTATGGTAAAGAAAAAACAACCTCAGATGGCAGGAGGAAGAAACCATGAGAGGAACCGGACTCAAAAAGGAACCTCATCCTCATCCTCAATACCGAATGTCCATCATTACAGTTCCTCGTTGTTGAGGTTTGCAGTGATGCCGATTAGATGCAACTTGTGGTTCTAAGCACATTGTTGCAGACTGTTGACATTAATTACAGTCTAAATCCATCCTCAAAGCTCCTGTGTTGCTTCGTACTTTTATGGATCTCCAGGCCGTTGAGGTGAAACCATCCCCAGCCCGGTTCTGGTTAGATTAAAGAATATATGTCTACAAAATCAATTTTATCAGATGTATTCAAACCACCACAGAAAGTAGATTAGCACATTAATGCATTAGACTTTGAATCTGAAGGTCATGAGTTCAAATCCCACACCAAGCTGCCACTCCTGGGTCCCTGAGCGAGGCCCTGACCCTCTGAGCTCTGAATCAGGACGTCTGTTAAATGCCGTAAATGCGAATATAAATACATAAAGGTGAAGAATGATGAATAATACTGAGAAATAGAATGAAAGAGTGAAAGTGAGCAGTGCAGAGTGACGCCTGATCTCAGCTGCTCGACGGCTCTCAGCGCTGGATCTTCTAACCTTCTAACCCTGAGCTGCTCTTTCCAACTGAGCACCAGGATTTCTGTCCATACAAAGACAGGAATGTGACAGATTTGACCCTGCAGCTGGTCCCTACGAGGACATGGCAGAAAAAAGTGGAAAATCAAATCAAATCCAGAAAGCTTGATTTTGGGTACTGATGTTAAGGTTTGGGTGAGATTTAGGTGTTAAGGTGTGTGTGTGTGTGTGTGTGTGTGTGTGTGTGTGTGTGTGTGTGTGTGTGTGTGTGTGTGAGATATTAAAATGAGATACACAGTTTGAGTTAGTGGAGAATGTGTGCATGCATTTTTTATTTGCAGGAAACAATAGAAATGATCACACACACACACACACACACACACACACACACACACACACACACACACACACACACACACACAAATAATGACTATGGCATAGGCAATACGAATGCATTTTACGAGTAAGAATTACGTGGAGGCTGTCCGGGTGTGTTTATGGTTTAGCTGGTGCTTTTAAATCGTCTCACACTCTTTTCAGGGTATTTGCATTCCAGACGCTGATGGAAACACCCCATGATTAGCATTTTCTTTGCAACGTTTTTTTTTTTCTAAATATGGAAATATGGATAATGCATAATTGCAAAATGGGCGTTTTGCATCTATTTGTGTGTGTGTGTGTGTGTGTGTGTGTGAGACTGCCACAGTTCCCATTGGCCCTCTCAGACTGGGTGAAAATCCTGGGGTGATGGACAAGTTCTTTTGTTTGAGGATAACTAAGCTAAGCCTCCTCTCGCCTGCGCCCTGTTCCTCTCAGGCAGCCCTTTTCACCCCGTAACCCCAGGGGCCATGACAGCTACAATATTGGTAGTAGCCAAACACTTCTCCAAAGGGGGGGAAGTGGGGAGGAGAGCGTGCTGAAAAGGCGGTGTAAGTGCTTCCCTGCCCAGGCTGCTGTCGGGGACAAAGGGCACACAAAGCCCCGGGCCCCGGGGCCGAGCGGCAGGCGAAGAGCTCAGGACATTAAACCCGATTCTGGACACGCTGAAGAATCGCCTGAATCCCCCTGAAAACTTAGAACCATTTTTCTTTCTTCGTTGTTCACCCTCTCCGTCTCCCGCCTCTCCTCTTTCCAGGACTGACAACTTCCCGTGGAGGGGAATAAGTTCTGTGACGCCCTGCTGTTTGAGGGGGTGGACAATTTGTGCAAAACCCACTGCTCTCCCCCCCCCCCCCCCCTCCCCCAAGTCAAAATAGCTTTCTATCTCTTCGTGGATAATAAGCAGTGAAATATGGAGTGGTGAGACAGACAGTTTCGTCAGCTTGGAGTAGAACTGGGCCAGGGCTAAAGCTCGACTTAGTTATTCTGTGCTTGGGTAGCCCACAACCTACGATGGAGATGTTCTGATGACCCCATTGTAACTTAAAATATATGGTAAATCATGACCTGACCTAGTGTACCCAAGAGTCTTACAGAATAAAGAACAGTACGGTGTAGTGAACTGGAATTTAACAAGAATTGAACAAAGTGCATCATTTAGTAAACTTACAGTACCGTACTGTAAAAACTGTACAGTGTATCTGTAGGCAGTGGGTGCGTGGATGAGCAGGACGGATCATACGATGGTGCGCTTGCCTTTAAATATTTGTACAAACATTTATTACCACTGTTGCTATCGTTAGATTGTAAAATCATCGTCACTCAGGGACCATCTGTAAATAGAACATAATGCATTTAATGAAATGTATCAAACGGAAAGAGGTTTTGGAAAGATTGTTCAGGAGGTCAGGTTCTGCCCCGGCCACAAAGTCTTTGGATGTTTCCCACTTGCACACAGCAGAGCTTTACTAGATGTGCATTTCCAGCTTGCAAGTCTATCGGTGATTAAGGACAACAGATGGCAGTGAGCTTTCACAAATGACCGCGTTGCCAGTGATGATAATAAATGCGCTTTTAGTCCACAAACGAGCCATTTGTACAGTGGAGCTTTTAGGATCAAGTGTCCTGACACATAATGAGCTATTTATACTGCAGAGCCATAAGTTGTGTTTCACCAGCGTTTCAGTCTCTGCTTCACCAGGAGATCGGCGGCTCTCTGGACCAACACTGAGCTGTATTCATTTAAGATGAAACGCCATATTCAGTTTCTCTTTTCTTCATACATTAACTTCACCTTCTTCTCAAATCCTCTTAGCATAGAACAAAAACAAGAAAAAAAAAGTGGAGAAAAAGGGAGAGAAAACAAAAAAGATAGAGAGAGTTGAAATTGCCTCATTAATGCATCGGGCATGCTGCCCTCAGCTTTTCCCTTTTGCCTAGGCCCAGCGGGAGCCCTTTTTATCAGGCCAAAGGACACCTTTCGCCTGGGCCATTAGCAAAACTGGGACAGATTCACCCTGGCAAATTCTCCCCTTCACGAGCCCTGAGAGATTGCAGGTTGAGGATGGAGCAGGCAGAGGGGCGTACCCGCTGTGACCTTGGCACGCTGAGCACGGAGCATCTGGAGGACGAAGAATCAACAGTGAGTGGTGTCCAGTGCCACATACCCCTCAGGTTAATGGCTTTTAGCTGTTCTTGTCCAAAAAATGGTAATGACAGCAGACTCGAAGCTGCTGGAGACACAATTACTCCCATCAGGAACCTCCCCGACAGCTAAATATGATTTGGCCAATCAGCATAATTTGGAGAGCGTTCCGCTTGATGGCGTCCGTAACTGGTTTGCACCCATTCAGCCCTGTGTGGCTAAGTGCTGAGCTAATGGCGTATGTAGTGTTTGACAAATCGACGTTTTCATCAAGCGGAGAGCTCCTGGATGCACTCGGAGCAACGTGGAGGAGAAGGGGTCAGGCGGAAATCTGACCACGGGAGGTCCTGAGGGTGGAGATGAACTCACCTTGATTGATGTCGCCTTTTAAATCAACACAATCCGCAGCGATATGCACAGTTTACAAATGTTTCACGTGTCAATGTGAGTGAAGGTGAAGACTGCGGGAAATGGGAGATCACGACACAAACAGTTCGCAGGTATTAAACGGTTCGGCAGGAAAAGGACCCAAATGAAACTCCAGAGCATGACCTGTGAAATAAAACACCCATCATCTGCATGTGCTCACAATCTCATCTGTCCTTCAGAAACGAGCATCAGGCAAACGTAATGAAAAGATGTACAGAAAACAGCTCTGTAATTTCAGGAAGGTCAAAAACCCCCCTCCAGGTCTGTTTACCGCACGGAGGACATCAGTAATAGATCTTACTGCATTATTTCACTTTAACATTTATTATTTCAGACAGCAGCCTGTAAGATCTGTCACGATAACAAATACATGTATGGATCACTGGGGCACATGTTACTGATTACACTGCCCTGTGAAATGCCACATTCTGAAACATGCACCCCCAGCGGACCTTCTCTTTTGCCCCCTGGACCCTGGTTCCTGTAATATGAGAACAGATGATTAACCCCCTGGGGCAACAGCTACACCTGGTCTGGGGTGAGGAGTGTTAGGATGAAATGAGATGTACTCACAGATGTAGTAGTACTCGTGTCCCGGGCGGAACTCGAAGCCCAGCGAGAAAGGTGTAAAGAGCTGGAACTTCTCGGAGAACTTGAGTGGTCCGCTGGGGCTCAATGGCCGATTGCACTCCCAGCGCTTGAATCCTCTGATGAGGTGGTTGCAGGTGATGTAGCTGTCATAGCTAACCATGTAGAGGATGTAGCGCTCCATACGCTCAGGCGGGATTGGTGTCTCGTAGTGTGGACAGTAAATGTCCAGGTAGTCGTTGATGGCCACCTCCACTGTGTACTCACCATGTACGAATCTGTAAAAACAAAACAAATATTATATTAGTGTAGAAAATACACAATAGCTGCACAAACAAAAAGACATGGAAGACAGGTTCCAGCTGACACAAATCCATTTGCCCAGTTTAACACCTCTAGCCTCTGAAGCGGACTTTGAGGAACGACAAAACGATCTCATCATTCAGGAGAAAATAGCTGATGGCATGTGTCACTTATGCAGGAGATATTCTCAGTGCTCCCTGCGATTGGATAATGGGGCTCGGTGCTGCTGGAAAGGGACTGACTGGAATGACCAAGCAGCATCGGACAGGCGGAGATTGACAGGGGTTCACGGAGTGAGAGCGGCTTCATTAAGTGCTTTCACAAGGTCCACCTCATGGCCGTCTCAGCTGAAATGAGTTTGCTGGCTGCGCCGATTTAGATACAAATTGAGCACCTGCATCTGCCGTGGTGCCACGAGCCGGCTGAAAGACCACTCCAGACTCGATCAAACTATACATCAAATGATCCCATGTATAGATTCAGACCTGTTCTCCTGTATATCCTCACACTATTCTTAGACTTTGGGTTAGATTTTAACACCACTTCGCAGTTGGGAAAAAAAGTGATGAGTCAAGGTCTCTTTTGAGGGACGTATTCTGATCTCGTCTGCCTTGGGAGCTTTATGTGAATGAGACGTGACAGCCCCAACGGAGGGATCTCAAATAGCTTGTTAACAACACGGCTGACAGACTTGCTCCATACCCGATGCCTTTAGCCTGGGAGGATCGGAAAAGCATGTCGGGAGGGACTGCGCTCAGAAATCGCATATTCAATTGGATTAATAAGGTAAGAAAAAAATGGCGCACATTTCCACCAATAAATAAATGAACGTGAAATGCTGAAAATGTGAACGTGACATGGGGCGAAGAGAAAAAGCCCTGGACCGACTCTGACTTCTTTTTGTCCGCTGAAAGCGTAAATCCAAATCTTATAAAAACAATGGTGCCACTGTAGAGACCAGCCCACTCTTAATGCTATAGGATTAAGGCTTTGTTTATAAGAACAGCACACTGAAAGAGGCAAAAGGGCAAAAGCAGGGGGAGGTAAAGGGGCAGAGGGGGAGGAGTGCCCAGACAACAGATGACTTTATATGCCAAATATGGACGTCAGGAATATCAGGATCAGTAACGGCAATGAAAAATATTCTGTTTTGCCACGAATCTAACATCCACGTTTAAAGGCTTTTATGGAATTGTCTGAGCCAAAAAGAATCACGCCCAAATGCAACCAGCCAGACCTAATTGTTCTTCATTTTGGTTCAGAAGTTATCCCAGTGTACGTTCTCTAAAACCCTGCGAGAGCCATATTACCCTGGAGATACGAGCTCGTCAAAGTTGAGCTGCATCTGTGTCCTGACAAGGAGATTTGAATTAATCGGCGTCGTTCCACAGGCGCATGTGGACCAGATGAAAGTGGTAAGTGTGGGCCATCACTCAATTACTATCTGGGTGGGGGTTTGGAGAAAGGCTCGTATCAAATGGCCGGGTAATCTGGGTGTGGAATTACTGTCGGAGGTCTGTGGAGGACCAAACTCCAGCTGCCTTCTTTAAATGTCTCTCTCCCTTATCGCTGCTACCCAGAGATCAATCCTTCTTTCCTTTTCAGTGTGCATTTCCTTTTTTTTTTTTTTTTTTCAGTCCTCCCCCCTTCTATTCCCTTCAACATGTCACTTTTTTCACTCCTCCATCGCTGGCACTCCTGAAACCCACATGATCACTGACGGCTTGCTTGCCAGGCATGCAGTTCACTGGCATCGGGGTGGAGGGGAAACGACTAAATAAAATATAAGAACCTGTCTTTAATGTCCAGCGTTTTTAGAAAAGACTTTATATTGCTTCTGCACAGCACTCACGCTATCACTTTAGCCTTCATGTTCAAAATAATATTTGAGTAAGCACTAGCGCAGGGGTAATACTCGTCTCTCTTTCTCTTTTATCTGCTCAGGCTTTCTCTTTGCCTGGATTACAGCGTGATTACGCCTTGTGACGGAGGCTTAAGACAAAAATGCAAAGGAAAAAATAAAGATCTTTTTGATGCAAGTCTGCGATAAAACTTTTATCATCTCGCCATAAAAACGTGTGTTACGAGTGCACTAATAGCGAACACATATCATTATGGCAAGTCGTGAGTGTCAAACGTTTGTCTTTCGGCTCCCTAATATGCATTATGTCGGAATAAATCAATAACAGTGCCTTCTCCTGGCAATAAAGGCACTAAAGGCTGCCAAACGCACTGACATTCACAAAGTCTGAGCGATTCCTTCTGATCGAGATGTGTGCCTGCGTAAAAAAAAAAAAAGAAAAGAAAAAGAAAATAACGACCTTGTGAATGATGGCTGGTTGATGGAGGAGGAGCTGAGAGGGAAGGAGAGTGATATGACAGATGAAAATATCAATAAAAGAGCTCAGTGCATTAAGGAAGAGCGATTGCACACGGATGTGCGCGCCTTATTCGGTAAACTCGTCACGCCGTGGTCCTCTTACTCTGATTTAAGGTCAGGTTCTCACAACAATTTTCTCAATTCTCAGCCATTAGGACGCCGACACCCACTAATATCATGTTTACTTCCCATCTTCAGGGTATTAACTTCTCCAACGGCAATCGATAGCGACACTATCAGCTACAGCGGCCCTCAGTCCTCCGTCAGCAATCTAACAGGGAAAACACGAGATAGCATGAGATAAAGTCTGGCGTATCGTGTGATGATTTATAGAAGACTACATGGTGGGTGAAGACTGCAATTATTTCTAGGCAAGAGAGCAAAGTTTGTCCGGGTGAAAAATAATGCACTGTCAATCACAGCACAACCAACCAATCACGAGAGTCTGTGTGGTCGCGTACGCAGAAGAGGACAGATAGCGCTTTCTTCTGAGTGTGTTTCCAAAACTGGGGTCAAAACGGATGTTTCTGCACCCATACAGACAAAACACCTCAGGAACACATGGTGATTAATTACGCTTTAAACTAAACTCTCAGTGTCGACTTTGAAGCTCTTCAGAAAGCCACTGCACCATTTGGTCACCAAATACCCGCTGGACTCGAATTCATCAGGCAAAGCCGTTTGTGTTTGGCGTGTTTAAAAGACGAATGGAGATCTTCGCTGTGAACTTTTCACCCAGGGCCGTTCTCCCGTGGGTCTGAAGTGGCCTGATTTACCGACGTGTTCGACGCACCAGAGCCTGCAACGTGCTCCAGCTCTTCCAGGCTTTATGACTTCCTTTAGTAAACGTTGCCTGTAATCGGGCCCCGCTTTCAAAGTCTCAAGCAGGAAGCATCTGCACCACAAGAGGTCAAGAACCAAACCAGTGGATCTGATAAGACACAACCAGCAATTTATTACGCTATTTGATGTTTTCAATCAACGAGTCATTAAAGCCATTAGAGGTCATAAAATCAGGCCTGAGCAGGAGTCTGGGTTCTGGGTAAGTGAGAGCATTTGTGGCTGCTGGACTCTGATAAGGAACACCTCATGAACGAAGGCAATGCGCTGGAACGAGCTGACAAACAATATCTACATATTCCACAGGAACACGCCAGGCAGCCGGAGTGATTCTCAAATAAGAATGTGAAGTGAGGAAGAGTTTCTTTCTGTGACCACCGAGTCTGTCCTCAGAAAAATTCACTCCAGCTGTTTGTTAGTCCACGCCACACGTTTTACAACGAATTACAGAGCCAAGAGAGCAAGCGAGAGAGAGAGAGAGAGAGAGAGAGAGAGAGGTATTGGAGTGCAACAAGGCAAATATTCACATCCTCTCTGGTGTGTACTGCACTCGGGGATCTTCCATTCATCATGCTCGCAGTCTGGATTCTCTCCCAGTGCAAACAGTACAGAGCGGAATTTCGACAGCCGCAGCCGATTCGACGCAGAACTGCAAATCTGTTTATATCATGCGGATTTCGCTCTCCGCCTTACGGCACCTGAGACTTTCCTCTTTTTGTTGACTCGAAACCAAGACAAACAGAAGGGCAGAATATTTTTTAACAATTAACCGGTGACCCAGACGAGTTTGTTCAACGCAAACACAGTCGACTAATAACACAATCTTTTTACACGTCAGGACTAATTTAGCTTTTAGCTACACACTGTTATTTTTTAAAGTCTCTTCTAAAACAAACACCACCGATCGTGGAGTCTGCGGCGCTTTGGTGTGTTAGTGTTGGGATTTTTTTTGTGACAGTGTTTGATGAGGAAAAGGGGGTTTGTGCACAGGTCAGTTTAGTCACCGAGGTCTGCAGGAACACATCACAGAACCGTGCTGGTGTTTATGATAGACTGACTAGAACAATCCTGTAGACGACATGTGTGTGTGTGTGTGTGTGTGTGTGTGTGTGTGTGTGTGTACGTGTACACGTTTAGAATGGCCCTTTGTGCTAGCAGGCTCTGGTCTGGAAGCCATTTCCAAGCGCAACAGCTTGGACTCCGACTGCTGTCCGCCTCTTCCCATGTGGATTGTGTTTATTGTTCTTCGTGTCATGCAGACGCCGACACCCCCCCCCCCCCCCCTGCAATCTAAGCCTGTTATTCCAACTCGGCTTGAGCAATTTTCCTATCGCTGCATTTACGCAAACTTAACCCCCAGTGGACGCTCAGCACTTGTTTGCGAGAAAAAGAAAAAAAACACGTTGAGAAAACAAACGAATAAAACACGCGTACCTCAAGAGACAAAAAAAAAAAAAAAAAAAGAAAGAAAAAGGTCTGCGTTTTATTTATTTATATATTTTTTAAAGATTAAAGACTCCATATTTTTCAGCGCATCAACATGATTCCTGTCCTGGGTTTTATTCTAAACACACGCGTGAGCTGGTTTCAGGAGGTCGGCATTAATTAGCTCGGTCGCTCATGCACTGGCACACGCTCAGCAGTAGTGTGTGTGTGTGTGTGTGTGTGTGTGTGTGTGTGTGTGTGTGTGTGTGTGTGTGTGTGTGTCAGTCACAGTGACAGCAGTGGACTAATAGAATACACTCTTTATAGTGCAGATGGACTCAAGGCTTAATTACATTTTATATCTTGTTCTGTTCTTTTTCAGTTCAAATCCAATGAAACTAGAACTCATGCTACAGTCTGTGAACGATGTGAAGTTTGCAAGCGTCAATCCAACACTCCAACCTTCTGCACACACTTTATACACAGGGTACAGAGACTCCAGGTGATAAATGTGACTTACTGCAGAAGGAAACTTCTAAATAACGAATAAACAAGCTAACAATCTGAAATTGAATGAATGATATATTTATTTCTATCCTGCACATTAGCTTCCTCTGTGTAATTATCCTGTACGTACATGTCGAGTCTCTACACTACATGATATCCACACGTCTCAGACTGTAGCAGCCTGTTGAGGAGGCAGTCTGCATTTCCGTCTCGTTTTCCACAAACAAGGGAGGAATAATTACACTCCTTCTGACTAGGGAAACTATTTATCTCCCACTAAATCCCACACAACAACCACAACAGCAGCAGCAGCAGCAGCACAAAGCAGGCAGGAAAAAAAGAGCACATCTGCAACGGCTTGTGCATCTGAAAAACCCTGCACTGATCTGAGACTTGGCCGGGGAACGGGTGGGTGTGGCTGATTGGACATGCACAAACAATGCAGAGAAAAGCCTACCTTAAAACACTCTCACACACACACACACACACACACACACACACACACACACACACACACACACACACACACACACACACGGATTTTCCGATTCGACTCAGATGCCCACACACACTGGTGAAACACTAAATATAATTTAAATGGCAACAAAAATCCAGGCTTCTTCTGAGCAGCAGTGTGCTCTTCTTTACTTCTCCTCACATCATCAGCTTTTAGGGTTGAGAGGGAGAGGGAAAAGGAAAGAAAAAAGGAAAGAGAAAGAGAAAGAGAAAGTCACTTCATATCAAACATATCACTACTCTAAGCGTATGCTGATGCTTATTGGCGAATAAATGATGGTTCTTCTCTCTCAGGGTTGAGACGCTGCTGGCTGACGTCCTCTGGCCTCCTGTGAACCCTAATGAGAAGATGCTTATTGACATCGGCACTCGTTATTAAACCGAGTTTGAGAATCCGAATGTGAGACCCACGTGCTCGCCAGCAGTTTAGTTGGGGTCTGGGCCGAAGCTGCAGGGTTTCCCTTAATAGATTAGACCTGCGTGGGGGCTCTGTTTCTACTGAGTGCTGCGCTGTTACCTGCTGTTCTAACAAACGTGATCTACAAACCGGTGAACATGCAGACGCGAGTGAAACGGCGAACCATGCGGGAAAACACTCGCTCGCTCTGGGTAGAGGGGGAGGCGGAGTAACAATCAGGATCACAACTGAAACAATATCAGGATGGTATATCTGCATTTTAAAATGACATAAAAACCCACACACACTTTTTGTGTGTTTTTGTGGTCAACAATGGCAGCACGAAGTCACTGGGAGCACAGACATTCATAAGTAAATGTGCCAAAAGACATGGTCCTGTGTACATCAGGAGCTGTGCATGCGGCTCCTGCGTTTCTGATCACGTGCGTTACCACGCCTGCGTTTCTGACCACGTGCGCACCCTGCCACACGTGAGTTTCCCATGATCCATATTTGCTAGATTTGGCTCCTGTGGCCCTCTTCCTGAAGATGAAGATTCAGCTCAAATGTCGCTGCTTTGACACTGATGAGGAGATCCGGCGTGACTCACAGAAGGTTCTTGACACGCTTTAAAAAGAAGATTTCCAGGACACGTTCCAGGAGCGGCAGAAGCGCTGGGAGCGCCGCGTTGCTGTGCAAGGGGACTATTTTGAGGGTGAAAGTGTGGAAACTTAGAAAAATAAAGTACTTTCTTGTAAGAAGAGCGAATCTCAAAACTTCTGCATGAACTGAATCATGCATTTACATTATTATCAGGAAATAAAACACAATTTCAACCGGGGAGATTTTATCGCATGTTACACCAAAACACCGAGACATGGCCTCTTTATTTATATATGCTGTCCTCTAGAGGGCTTGTGAGGTGTGGACTATACCAGCCATGTGCTCGCTGCCGTGATGAGATTTTATGCTGTTTGTTTCATCATGGGTTCTGTAAACACCTGTCTCCGACAAAACACTTCCAGGCCAAACAAGACGCTAAGGAGTGCTTGTGCATGCTTACAGAGCAGCATAGGCTCATGAATTCACATGTGCACACAAATTCTTGCGCACACACGCGCACACACACACACACACACACACACACACAAGCACATTTTAACCTGATGCAGATATCGATATACAAACATACAAAGTAGCTCAAGGACTGGATACAAACCCTCCCTGTTCTCAGCTCAGGTTTCGAGCTTTGTGTGCGAATAGGTACACAAGTGTGGGTGTGTAAATGTGTGTGTGTGTGTGTGTACTGTACGTATACAGGGGGACAGGCTCCAAGCTGAAAATGATAATGATGCCATGCACTCTAGAGCTAAGTGTATCACCCGGCCTGCTCTCCACTGCCGGCCTTCTTTGTCTTTTTTAACACCATTAGCAAAGTGCAGGCTAATAGAGTTAGAGCTCAGGCTCGGTCTGCAGGAGAGGGATTGGGTGACTCGCTCTGCTTGAGAGCACATCTACTCGACTCCTCTCATCTTGCTCTGCGAGGCCTTTTAAAGGGCCTTGATGTATTCTTTTATTTCCCTCTCTGAGTACTGGGCCCATTTCACCGCCATTGTTCTGCTCGGTCAAACAGTCCGCGTCGGACCCTGCTGCATCAGATGGCTTACACAAGTCTCATTTCAAAAGCTGATCGAGAATCATTTGAAATGAAGACACACTGCGTGACACAAAAACACTAGTGATCACAGCAGCCGTTAGTGACTGTAGATTTTGTTAGGGAAAGGAGACATTCATAATCAAACTGGATAAAATCGAAACCTGATTTACGCTTCTGGATATCTGGATCTTCAGAACAGTTTCGGGTCGACGACATGCAGCTTTGAGAAGTTTGAACGTTGCTTTGTTCAACATATGTGCTTCTCATCACCAGTAAAACATAAACAGAAGGTTACAAGTATGAATCCAGTGCCAGTGGGCCTCCATTAGCGCTTCCCAGTTTTTGCCCACTCTGTGTATGGTAACTGAGCTAAAGGGGGCAGTGAGGGCATTTCTCCATGACTGTTCATCGTAAAAGGACAGCAAAGACGTATTAAGAATTCAGTTTGTATTAAAATGTATTTTCATCACATTAAAATGGCGCCACCTGCCTGTATGGACAGGACGCCTGTATAAAATTACGGCATTAAGTACAGGGAAGTATTTTGTATCTCGAACACCACAAGATGCACAGAATTGCTTTGTTATGTGTCTAACAGCAATGTGCCGATCATCTAGTTGTAAGTTGTGAGATGTGACCTGGTATTCTGTCTTCTGATTTATGCACTGAAACACCTTCTTCTCTTCCTCCTCTTCCTCCGCAAACAGCAAGTATTGATTAAATAAATATCTGACATCAGTGGGGGAGATTCTGCATCATTAGTCATCATTTTTCAAGCACGTGTTCCTACTACAAATCTGAAGGTTCTGACAAAATGCATTCTTCATCTGTGAGGGTGACGTTAGTGTGGAAGGAAAACTGCTCTTAGGAGGATTTCTCCTGTAATATAAACTTCAACCTGCAAATACGTGCTACTGTTTAAAGAGTAAAGATTCCCACAGATATGGAACGTCGCAGAGGAAATCGTAGAGCTACTCCTTTATCTCTTGGGTAACTGTAGCTTTTATATCATTCTCCTGAATCGGTGTACAAGGTGGTCTAATGGTAGGAGATATACTAGAAGCATTCCATGTGGGCATGTGGGCATAGCGAGAGATAAAACCGACGCAAAGAAAATGGCTGCATTGCAGGCAGGAAAAATCTTGGTCTGATGGTTTTCTTGAACATTGTGTGTACTAATGAACTACACCTTTCCAGCGTAGGTAAGTGTGTGTTAGTGATGGTCTGCAGGTTCTGGTGAAGAACAGGCTGCACCGCCTGCAACCCGAGCCTTGTAATGACAAGAGCTGGGACAATGCGAGCAGTGTAGTCACTGTTCAGCTCCCAGGCAGGGCTCCCAGATGTGAGATAAAAGATACAAGCTCGGAGACAAAGTTATCTACGGTCAGCATCAGCCAGTGAGGGAGGGGGAAACCCAATCCTATTGTGGAGACGCCGATTGCTGTGTGTGAAACGCCTACAGGGGCAGCAGACAGTGGCAGAGGAGCACAGCCCCTTGGGCAGACATGTCCACAACACAGGTAACATAAGCCTCGGGTGCCGCCCATTTCCCATGATCCACCCCAAACTCCATCTCCTCCACCGTCACTGCAGAACTCGTCAGGCATCTCTGTACAAATGCTCTCCTGAATTGATGAGATGACAGATTTCACCGAGGGACACGTCTGTTGTCACAGTTCTCGTCTTCCTCCGTCGTCTGCTTTTCAAACCCTGCTCAGATTTCTGTTGTATCAGCAGTGTTGTTCTTGGTCTGAGCTGATACATTGATCCAGACTGATTTTTTCACCTTTATTTGTGGTCGCTGTGTGGAGGTTTTTCACGCAGATATAAACAAAAGTCTAATAAATAGAAATATGAATTTAAAAAATAGGACGTATAAAAAACAAAGCATGCTGATTGTGTTCTCCTTGACCTTGTGCACGTCCTGGGAGCAAGTCAGGTTCAAGATGGAACAACTGAAATCAATTAGCATTCTGTGACCCCATATTTCTTGCAACCACTCATATGAAACAGACAGAACAAGTCAGGCGTGGATGTGTGCTGAAGTGCTGAAGGTGACACACTGCTGTCAGAGATCATCCACTGCCGTTCTGTAAAGGCCTTGTGAATCAAAGTTACTACAGGAACAAAGAATGGGCTCAGCATCCGTACCAGACAGTACAGCAAAGCCGCTCTGCCAGAAAAAGGTTGACCTGAATGACAGGAGAATATAACAGTGCCTGTTCACTTCCTGTTCAGAATACTAGTGTTCACCTCGCCTGGGTGTGGATGCTCAGTTTTCCATTCTGTCACATTGTGCATTTGGAATCTTGCGGTTTTGTCACACATCGTTCTACAAACACACCTGTGATAAAGGTGTAGTGCTTTCTGATTTGTGACATCAGACTATAGGGTTATGGGTTTCATAGAAGTCGTAAATAGAGATACACAAAACAGTTAAATGAAGAGTAAAAGAAATATTTCCGTTTGGGGAGACTGTAACTTTACTACACTTCAACGCCAAATATTCAACTTTTTACTCAACTATATTTAGTGAAATCAGTCGTTCCTTTTTTATGAGGATTAAAACTGTTCAAAAACACACCAATCACCAACGTCCAGTTCAGCATCAGCATCAGTTCAACAGCAAGCAGAACATTCAGAGAGGAATCAATGCTGAAGAAACTTCAGACTCGAACTCACAACAAAACACGTGACCTCATTCACACCATTTTATTAAAGTAGTTGAAAAGAAGGTTTTTTATACTTTTACTCAAGTGAGTGTGCAAAATGACACGTTTACTGGAGTCACATTTTACTGAGTGTCTCTACTTTAACTCTACTACATGGTTTGTGTCCTCCGTCCACCACTGGTAATATTAATGCGGAATTAAAATAACTGGTAAGCGTTTTCTCCGCTTGGGTCATCATCATCTCAGAATGTACAACACCAAGACTGCAGTTGTGAACCACATCATACTAGATCTTAATTCTCAACGAATCTCACACCCTGGCCAAAAGATTTGCTTAGATAAATCTGGATAAACTCTAAAACTTCATTTAGAACAAATATAGAGTAGGTTATAAAACATCCACAATTCGATCGTCAGGTCGTAGAGCTGCTAGTCTTCAGAAGTGGACTCTCAGTGTGGAAAGAGTGGCATCAGATTACAGTCAACCCCTGTTGAACTTGTCTCAGCAGATCCCCACATGCTGATGCACTTTGCCTGTACTCTAAATGTGACTCTGCCTTGCCTGTGGCATTGCGCAGTCATTTCTCCATGTCTCAGGAAACAATAGTTGACCCTTTGGGGTCAGACTCCTACAAAGAGTAACTTAATTATTGACCAATATGGCGGAGATGTTCATTTGTGCAGTGGCATTCTCCTAGGAGGCTGAGAGCCTGGCTAATGAAAGACACTGCAGATATACAGTTAGTGAAGTGGCCTGGAGCGTTCCCTACGGAGTCTGGGGTTAACCCTCACTTTTTGGTTTCCCTAAACACCATACGTAAAGAACGAAATCCATCACCGGGACTGACGGACACCTAGCTCTTAAATCGATGGAGGTTGTGACCCCTGGCCCATGCAGTATATGGAATTGAGTGGCTGAGTGGCAGCTGTGACTGGACCATCAATCTGAACAACCTGATTTGGGAGAGGAAGAGGAAGAAGGGGGGGGTTGCTCTGACTCCGTTAATCAAGAGGAGAAGAGAACATCGGCAGGCCGACCTCCAGGGTCACACCGCTTTGTTCCCCGGCTGGCTGTTTATTAGGCCGTGCTGAAAACTCCCTGAGCTCACTTCTTCTCCTTCCTCGCTGCAACGAGTTAATCGCAAGTGTTAAAACCCTAATGCTGCGCGCCAACAGATCTCGCGAGTGCATTCATCCACAGCTTGACCTCAAATTTACAAACGAGCGTAGCTAAGTAGCTCTCACACAGGGAGACGTCATCGGGTCACAACCTGCTTCTTGATCATCTGTCATCGCATCACCACATGCGATCGTGCATCAAAACCAAAAGGTTGCCGTTGTTGTTCTGTCGTCTGGAGACACCGCGATCCGAGTGCGCCGTCGATTTCCCGGCACCTCGTAAACATCAAAGTTAGGGACTAGCTGGCCTCCGTAACTCGCAGCAGCAGGGCTGAAATGTGCGCTAATTGAGCCAATAGTGTCCAAGCCCTCCATCTGTCCACCTTCTCATCTCGAAGGAAACGTCATTCTGAGCTCAGCGCAAGCTGTTCTTGGCTAAAGGAATGAAGATCGCTGCTGATGGTGACGTTTTCAAAAAGAAAGAAAGATGGAGAGCACAAGAGCAGCGCCGCGATTTCGTCCTCTCATGCAGAACTATATTTGTTCTAACGTTAATGGATTTCTGCAGTGATGATTCGAAGCCAGCAGGAAAAACTGATATTAACTTGATATGATTGCTTGGAAGCGATCCAGAAGTTTCTGGTAACTTATATTTACACCCGCCATCGCACAATCATCGCATAGTAATAAACACGCAGCTGTGATGAATGAACCAAATGAAGTGTTTCCTCCTCTGATCCAAGCCACTGATCATTACACGGCATGCTGTGACTGTGACACGCTAATTCACAGGCGAACAATTCAATCTGTCACAGCATGGATTTCATTTAGGAACAATAACAAAACAAAGAGGTTTATATGTTATTATTATTATTATAATTATTATTATTATACAGTAACATCACTCTCAGACCTGCAGTCTGTTGCTAAAGGTAAAAAGCTAAAAACCAAGATGGACTTCTTGAGTACATGGTGCACTGCAACAGCACTTATTTAGATAATACATTTTTTTTCCAGCATCAAATGTTTAAAGAGCAGATACACGAGTACTAAAAGCTGTGATCTTTAAACTTATCACACAAGTAGTTTTTCAGCAGAATATTACTGTTCTTGATCTGCATCTTTACCACCAACCACCACTGGGTATAAGAATAACAACAAATCTGGAGAAAAAGTAGAACTGAAAAGTTACAGCCACAAGCAATGGAGTTATCCCAAAGCATAATCCCAATGCAGAGGAATGGCGTCACGTATCCAATTCCGGCTTCCCAAAAAAACCTCGCCTAACCGTTGTCCTTGACTCCCAGTGGCCATTAAGCCAACTGGCGGCCTAATTAAGCATGCCGTGGTGAGCCATCAGCACGCGGTGAGAGCCGGATGGCCGCCATTGCTCCTTCCAAGAAAACGTCTCAATCAGCCCTGCAGGAAGGCACTTTTTTTTTTTCCTGAAATGCATGAAAAATGCCAGTGTACCAGGAAGACGTGTCTCTGGAAAACGCACGTTGAATAACTACTTTATTTTGGCCTAAAATGTGCGTAGGGAAGTGCGTAACTTCACACTGTGTGCAGCAGCATCCGACTCCAATCTCCTGCAAATGAATGTTCTCAAGCTGGATAAGCAAACAAACCAGTAACATATCGTACAATTAAACTATTCGTTCTGTCGTAATTATAGACGTATATTTCTCCAACAGGTGGATCGTAACAGACGTCTGGATCGTGCGCTTAAACACAGGCGGCTATTTGTGGTGAGATTTAAGTGGACGGTTAAAGCTGATCTCGTGTAATCAACGTGGTGTTACAGTGAGCTGAACAGCGAGACCACGTCCCCCTGATGTCTCAGAAGAGCCCCGATGGCATTGTGGGGTGTAACTGCTGGCACACTCCTCTCAGCTCACACTCTTCTCCAGCGACTCAGCGGGGGGGAAGTAGTGGAGGAAAAAAAAAAAAAAAAAAAAGCATTCACACAGGAAGAAACACTCATTTCTGAAACAAGGCTGCTTTTTTCCTCTCCGTGTGAACCTCAACCCCTGAGAAGATCTGGAAATAGGCTCCTGCTCAGGGGAAATAGCGACCAGCTCAGTGCTAGCCCAATTTTAGCCCAATAAATATGACCGGCAGGAAAGAACAAGGATGAAAAAAAGGTGGAATCATGGACTTGAAATTAGGAATGTAGGCGATGTACAGGTTTAGGATGAAAATGCTGATAAAAAAACAATTATAATCTGTAGCACTGTGATATTTCTTTCTTTCCCTTTTCCTCCTCTAGATAGCTGTCATGATTGGCTCCTCTTCAAGCATAGCTTCTTGGATTGCAGCCAGCGTTCCTGGGATCGAGTCCAGACCTAGCATGACCAGGATAAAGTGGTTACTGGTGAAATGTGAATTATTGAACGAATACACAGTGGTGTTAATCACTATGTATTGTTGTGCAGATGATATCCGAGTGAAGCGCTTCCATTCAGTATTTAATAAAAAATTCTACCTGAATCAGAAAAAGAGTAAAAAAAGTGCATCACCTTCACGTGATAAACGATTTGTGATAGAGTTCCGGGTTCATTGTGTCCCTGCGCTGTACTGAGTTCCATTAGACCACGTTCAAGGACACGCACCTGCCACTGCCAAGGACTTCACTCTCGAGCGGTGCTTTATTGGAGTCTGCTGAGAGACGTCATGAGACGATGATCTGATCTGAGAAACGCGAGTCCAGCTGAGAGACTCCTCCTGACCCTCTAAAAGCTTCACCTCTTCAGTGTCCCACTTGTGGATCTGATTCATGGATGTTTGTGGAAGAGAAAACTCTCTCTCTGCACATCTCTATCATCGTGCACCTTTTCCAATTTACTGTAGCAAATGACTAATAGTGAAATGTTGCTAAATAGTGGAGTCATTTTTGCTCTAATTACATGTTGGACATGTGACTTCAGAGCTTCAATGTACTCGTGTAGCATCACTTCAAGCATCTATCGATTTCCCTCTGATATACAGACTTAAATAAAATGACCTCATGTTAATTATATAAACAGAAGGAGTTTGAGCGTTAAATATAATATTATTGCTGAATTATTATCTGCAGGATGAAGCGTCAAAAGTGAAGTAAATAATCGTGTTTGGAGTAAATTACGAGATCGTCTTTTCCACAAAGGGCCGCTGTGGGTGCAGGTTTTCATGTCAACCAATCAAAAGCCACACCTGAAAACCATTAGATTTAAACAGGTAGCATTTGTGGAAAAGATTCAACACCCTGGTTTGGTCCTTTAATTACTATAACCATGGAATAAACAATGCCTTTGGTCAGAACATTGATTTCTGCACAGGAATATTATACATGAGATGCATGTGAGACATGTGTCCATTTGTTCTTGTGCTTTTTTGGCCCACACATGATGATGATGATGATGTATATAAATAAATAAATAAATAAATACACTGCTGGTGTGATGTAAAGAATTCAACCTGCTAAAAAAATCAGCATTTTATTAGTAATTTGCAAAACAAAACTGAGCAGAAGAAAAATGAACGTGTGTGTGTGTGTGTGTGTGTGTGTGTGTGTGTGGTATCATTGCCACAATGTACATTCTGGCAGAAAAGGTGGTTTAGAGCGTGCGTCTAATGAGGCCCAGATCAAAGAAACGCACTGAAGGGAGATTAGACATGAGAATTCTATCGATTTTTAATCGACTCGTGTCGAGCCGGGGGAAAGCGAGCCGACCGGAGTATGAAATTAGCTTGAGCCGTCAATCACAGGCAGAAAAACGGAGAAGCATCCGAGGGACGCTGACAAAATACAGAAACGTGGAACATCTTGTAAATCCTGTTTGGTGGAACAAAGGTCTCGAGGCGGCAGCAGCCACCTGTGTTCTTCTCCTCACCGGTGTTGGCCCGCCGCAGCGCGTGCAGCTGAACGGAGGAGGAGCGCGAGATGTTCTGCGGAAGGAGGAGCCTGCGATTCGCTGCTGGTGTCTTTCAGGAGCAGGCCAAACAGCCGGGAGGGGATGAGCGAGCGCCAGGCACCCTAATGAGCTAGGAGAGAAAAGGAACGAGGGAACGGAGCGAAAAAAGAAAAAAAAAGGACGAGCCGCATCTGCGCCGAAGGCCGGTCTCTTATTCATGGCACTCTGATGGCACTGGGAGCAATGCCACACACTTCAGCTTCACATGGTACTGCATTACATGATGACTTACATCCTTTGCTTTAATCTCCATCTCCTTCTCTTCCTATATACTCTCCATGCTTAGTTCAGCCTCGCTCTCCTCTGCTCTACAATCTCCCCTAAAACCCCAGCTCATGTGCCCCTTACCAATTCCTCCCTCTCTCTCTCTCTCTCTCTCTCTCTCTCTCTCTCTCTCTCTCTCTCTCTCTCTCTCTCTCCAGTACACTAAGGGGAAAAGCAGAAGCCTTTGATCTGCTCTTGCTTTGTCAGAAGTTGAGGAATCCTGAAATGGCAAGTGCACTCCAATTAGCCCGGGTTAAATATTTCAGAGGCTATGCCATTTCTTTCCACTTCTCACGCTATATATCAGCTCCCAGGATGACACTACAAGGAGGACACACACACACACACACACACACACACACACACACACACCAACAGAAAGGCTGAAATACGTGAAGAACGTACACTATGCTGCACTACACTCGGTTTACACATAAAGCTCCACAAAATACACACTGCACATCACAGAGAATACGTGTGTCCTAAATAAAAGGACGTGTGGAGAAGAAAACATTTGTTTTGTCCTCCATGACTTTGGTGCTCTGGTTTGGTTTGGTGTTTGGTGCATCTGATAATACTTTTAACTGCATCACGATTTCACTCGAATGTCCATCCCATTCGCTCGGCAGCTGTAAGAGCAGAAACGCCAGATTTCAGCACAACAAAAACACCTAAAACTACGCTGGCAATTTAACCACTGGGAAAAGTGCGACATTTCCTTCTTTTTCTCAGTAAAACTTGTTCACTGTGGTGCGCACGCATTTCTGATTTCCCCAATTCACATTCAAACTGTGTTTTTTCCTCCATTATCAACCCAATAATCCTGTTTCCGTACCCAATACATTTTACTGTATATATCTAACGAAAGAAATGGCTGTAGATTACCTTCATTACACTGATTATTACATTTATAGTACAGAGTAGATTCATGTGCAGACTTGCGTTTCTTTACTTCGGTCTGAAAAACTCAAGAACTGAAAACATCTTCCAAAGAAGATTTCTCACTTTTACAGAAAAGTGAAAAAAATGAATGATACTGATTCTTGTGCATTATTGATTGAGATGATTTGAGATCATAGTCTGATTGCTTTCTTAGTTATCGGTTTAAAATCAAATATTTCAACTTAAAAACTTATTAATGCCCAAAACGGAGTCTGAATTCACAAATTCACACTGTGGGTCACTTTACTGTGAATCACATTAATTTACCTGAGTGTTTAAATGATTATTTATTTATTTATTAGTTAATAATCAGCAGATTCAGACAGTAAATCAACTCTTTTTATTCGATAGTAAATTCGCATCAAATCTCTGTATTTATTTCTTGAATGTGATTCAGTTCATTATTAGATTTTTAATTCTGTTTAATTTATCTCATTGTTTATATTTTGCATTATTAAAATGTGCTTGAATGTGTTCATTTTAATCGCTATTCTGAATTCAGCTGCATCATGTACACTATACAAATCATTTTATACAATAATAATAATGATAGATAGATAGATAGATAGATAGATAGATAGATAGATAGATAGATAGATAGATAGATAGATAGATAGATAGATAGATAGATAGATAGATAGATAGATAGCCTTTTTAGCACGATGCTATTGAGCAGCACTTTATTTACAGATTCTATGGACGTAATGAAAATATTTGCTAAAAGAAAAAGATAAAACACCGAACACACACGTTACACACTCTCTACTTCTCTCTGCTATAAAACTACAAAATAAAAAAACCAGCAAAAATTAGCTCATTATAGTGTTCACAATTCTGCCCTGAGGACTGACCCCCTGTTCTGACCTGTGTGTGTGTGTGTGTGTGTGTGTGTGTGTGTGTGTGTGTGTGTGTGTGTGTGTGTGTGTGTGTGTGATCTGTACTCTGAATACAGTCTTCTTAGGGAATTGCAGATAAGCACTGCATCTAAATTATTTAATTTCCCCCAACTGTTGCTTGTGTATTAATTTATCATTTCTTTTGAAGTGTGTTAATGACGCTTGCCTTTTTTTTTTAACAAGGAAATAATAATAAAAAACCCAAAACACCGACACGTTAATACAAAAACGCATCCAGCAATTCAGAGGAGGGGAAGAGAGCTGAAAGAGAAGAGAGCAGGCCGGGCAAACGAGGAGGATTTAGAGATCTGTGTGTGTGTGTGTGTGTGTGTGTGTGTGTGTGTGTGTGTGTGTGTGTGTGTGTGTGTGTGTGTGTGTGTGTGCTGGGAAAGAATGAGCTTAAACAAGTGTCAATCATAATTCAATAGAGGGTAGAGATTTTGTGGAGATTTTTTAATGCAATATACAGAGAGACAGAACGAGAGAAAGAGAGACAGAACGAGAGTAAGAAAGAGAGAAAGAACGAGAGAAAGAGAGACAGAACGAGAGTTGGAAAGAGAGAAAGAACGAGAGAAAGAGAGACAGAACGAGAGTAAGAAAGAGAGAAAGAACGAGAGTAAGAAAGAGAGACAGAACGAGAGTAAGAAAGAGAGAAAGAACGAGAGTAAGAAAGAGAGACAGAACGAGAGTAAGAAAGAGAGAAAGAACGAGAGTAAGAAAGAGAGAAAGAACGAGAGTAAGAAAGAGAGAAAGAACGAGAGTAAGAAAGAGAGACAGAACGAGAGTAAGAAAGAGAGACAGAACGAGAGTAAAGAGAGACAGAACAAGAGTAAAGAGAGAAAGAACGAGAGTAAAGAGAGAAAGAACGAGAGTAAGAAAGAGAGACAGAGCGAGAGTAAAGAGAGAAAGAACGAGAGTAAGAAAGAGAGACAGAACGAGAGTAAAGAGAGACAGAACTAGAGTAAAGAGAGACAGAACGAGAGTAAAGAGAGACAGAACTAGAGTAAAGAGAGACAGAGCGAGAGTAAGAAAGAGAGACAGAGCGAGAGTAAGAAAGAGAGACAGAGCGAGAGTAAAGAGAGAAAGAACGAGAGTAAAGAGAGACAGAACGAGAGTAAAGAGAGACAGAACGAGAGTAAGAAAGAGAGACAGAACGAGAGTAAGAAAGAGAGACAGAACGAGAGTAAAGAGAGACAGAGCGAGAGTAAAGAGAGACAGAGCGAGAGTAAAGAGAGACAGAACGAGAGTAAAGAGGGACAGAACAAAAGTAAAGAGAGACAGAACGAGAGTAAAGAGAGACAGAACGAGAGTAAAGAGAGACAGAACGAGAGTAAAGAGAGACAGAACGAGAGTAAAGAGAGACAGAACGAGAGTAAAGAGAGACAGAACGAGAGTAAAGAGAGACAGAACTAGAGTAAAGAGAGACAGAACTAGAGTAAAGAGAGAAAGAACGAGAGTAAAGAGAGAAAGAACGAGAGTAAAGAGAGACAGAACGAGAGTAAGAAAGAGAGACAGAACGAGAGTAAAGAGAGACAGAACGAGAGTAAAGAGAGACAGAACGAGAGTAAAGAGAGACAGAACGAGAGTAAAGAGAGACAGAGCGAGAGTAAAGAGAGACAGAACGAGAGTAAAGAGAGACAGAGCGAGAGTAAAGAGAGACAGAACGAGAGTAAAGAGAGACAGAACGAGAGTAAAGAGGGACAGAACGAGAGTAAAGAGAGACAGAACGAGAGTAAAGAGAGACAGAGCGAGAGTAAAGAGAGACAGAACGAGAGTAAAGAGGGACAGAACGAGAGTAAAGAGAGACAAAACGAGAGTAAAGAGAGACAGAGCGAGAGTAAAGAGAGACAGAACGAGAGTAAAGAGAGACAGAGCGAGAGTAAAGAGAGACAGAACGAGAGTAAAGAGAGACAGAACGAGAGTAAAGAGGGACAGAACGAGAGTAAAGAGAGACAGAACGAGAGTAAAGAGAGACAGAACGAGAGTAAAGAGAGACAGAACGAGAGTAAAGAGAGACAGAACGAGAGTAAAGAGAGACAGAACGAGAGTAAGAAAGAGAGAAAGAGCAGCAATGCCACATGAGCGAGTGTGATTGGTTGCGAGGGCTGCTCTTGGTTAATGGCTGTATTGATTGGCCTCGGTGGATAATCTAACGAGCTGCTACGACTGATAGGGGAAAGCGAGAGGGTGTGAGGTTAAATTGAGAGGCTCTTACACTCATCTAACTGGGAGCAAAGTTTAAAGAGCTGCTAGACCTGACCTCCCTCACCACTACCCTGCTGCAATTACTGCCTCCTTTAAGCCCTTAATGTTTTCTTAAACGCACTCTCGACTCTGTGCATCCAGAACTTCAAGCAGCAGAACTATATATGATTATATAAGTTACAGTCTCACAGTGAGACATGTAGAACTCTGCTATAAACACGCTGGGATGGAATGTTTGCGGTCTGGTTTGATGTCCTGCGTCGCAGCGTTGTAACTGGCTTTGCTCCACCAATCTGGAATTTGTTTCCTCTTTGAAACGACTCTAATTTAAAAAAAAAAAAATAATAATCTTCTACCCACAAAAGAACAGCCAGCACATTTGACTCCAAACTGAAAAAAAAAACCTGAAGAAATAAACCAGCTGCTGATAATCAAGACTTGTTTGCTCGTTGTGTTCTGATGATGTCATGCATTAGAGAGCTCGTTCAGAAGAAACGTCCGAGCGGCCGCCTCTGGCTCGTCCTATAGAGCGCATACGGACAGCGTTAATCACCGAACGTTCACAGCATGAATGAGACCGTGTTAGCGAGACGCCGGGGCAGCAGGGACGTGACGATAATGACCTGGAACTACTTTGCACGGCATGTTAGCTACTCATGACCCCTGACTGACCATGTGATGCTTTACGAGGCTGAATTCAGGCAAAAACAATCAAAAAAACGTCTATAGATTTATTCCGTAACTTCAGACTCATATTCCAGAAAAACAGGATTTGATTTCATCGTGAGAAAAACTGGAGGGGACGCATGGATCAGGTTTATGGATCAACATGTGCCATTAAAGACGAACATTTCAGTGTCCAATCAGACACAGAATCTCAAAATGTCCTCAGTGAAATGAGAACAGAATCACAGTGTATTCGAGTCTCTTTCAGAACTATAAATAGGGTTCATTTCTATAATAAACTACATAAAAGGGTTTTCAAGGACACAGGACGTGTGTGAGGACTTTCCCAACCCATGGCTCGTTCCACTGTATTTCAAATACTGAAAACAAATCCAGGGGTTTCTGCATTCATTAATTCTATCTGGCTGTGAAAAGGTCTCGTCTTCATCCACACCGTGCCCCATGCTCTGAATCCTTCAGCTCCGAGTCACAGGCATCATGAATTTTATAAAGCAAAGCTACGCCAGAAATGCAGTGCACTCTAATGGACGGTGCCCAAAAACACAAGGAGGCAGAACCTAATCCCATCCAGTACCCAAAACAGACAGCATGGCTGAAAACCTCAGAATAGCAAACAGAAACGTTCAAACAGAAGAGATTCGCCTCGGACCCCCAGACAAATAAACAGCTTACTAACTCGGGCTCTGCAACTGATCCTGATTGGAATTCTTCTGGATCCTGTAATGGGTTCCAGCTCTTCTTTGTTTATGGGTGAAGATGATTTACCAATGTAACCTAGCAGAGGTCCTGGGCTTCGTCTCCCCCAGAACGTGAGCTTTAACTTCAAATCACAGCAACAAGCCTAAAAAAAAAACAACTCAACAAACAACGGTAGCAAACGGACGACAAATTCACAAACACAACCACAAACACAACCACAAACACAACCACAAAACCACCACTGACTCTGTATTTCTTTGTGTTTGTGTAGTGTGTCGTTATTTGAAACTGTTGTTGATGGTTGTGTTTTTATTGTATGTAAGGTGACCGTGAGTGTCGTGTAAAGCGCCTGTAAATAAAACATTCGTAATATTACTACACATGCGAAAACAAACACGCAACCAAATGGCACATCTTCATTAACTTCCAAACCGAAAGAGTTCCTCCTTATGGAATATCACATCCGCGTTCCTGACCAGCTGCAGGATGCATCTGTTTTTCTTCTGAGCACTTATATGAAGAACCTGAGTGTTCATGATGATGTGTTTTGGCTTTAAAATGTTCCCTTTTTTACTGTAAATATATCAATGTGAATATAACGTTATAATCCAGCACTAACAGGTCTCTCTGACACCTTACACTTTACTGGCATCCATCCATTGAGGGTGAATTGAGGCTGAAGCTCTGCTACAGCAGCTTCACAACACCAAGCTGAACAGTGATGAAATGAAAAGAATGTCGAGCGACGGCAGGGGCCTGAGCACTCACAGGTCAATCCTCTAAAAAAACATTCAAGCTCATTTCTCCTTGGCTGAAGTGGCTCAGAGGTCTCAGCTGGAGCTCGTCCTGATGTTCGTTTATGAGGTGAAGAGTGACCGAGAACGAAGCAGAACGCTCCATTAGCGTTTTGTCTTTCACATCAGGTCCAGGAAGCGAACGTTCACATGCCGCAGTGCTTCTGCCTGATATCTCGCACGGAATTAGCTCCGATTGATGCGCCCCGTGTGTCGGGTTTCTCTCGGAAGATGGCAGATGGCGACCAGTTTATCACTTCAATTAACTCCCAGGCACAGAGCTGGTGCCCCCCGCAGGCCAGACACTTGCCAAAATTACCACAGCTCCAACAAACAGAACCAGTCCAAGCGTGCAAACACTTTAACTTCACCTAACGGCTGAATTAAAACATTATGCCTGCGAAGATGCCGCCAGTAAAGGCAATGATCGTTAGGTTTGAAGACTCGTGTCACAGAAACAGAGCAGAGTTTATTAGTTATCATTAATGCAGTAACTCTGCTAAATGGTCTCTGCTCCAATTCTCGATCCTCCTCCTACATAAAAGATTTCATTACGACCTTTTTTTGGAAAAGCTCATTGATATTGATGTAGTTTTCAATCACGCGCTGCATTGTGATTTAAATCCAAGGATTCTCAGCTCCCCATTGGCTGAGCCAGGAGCTTTTTACCTCAACCAGATGATTGGCTCTGCCTTCACCTCTCATTTGCCTAATGTGGCAGCCAAGCCTGTCAGGCGTCCTGAGCTCTTGCCTTCCTCCTCTCATTCTTCTGGAGCAATGCCAAGCCTTCCTTCGACATTTGCAATTCAAGACTGTCATGAAATTAAATTCGTCCTGTTCCCCCCCTCCCTCCATCCCTCCATCCCATGCACTCATAGAGGGATGTGGGAGTATTCAGTGCCATCATCACTTTGCGAGGCCTTTCTGGATTTCATTTCTCTTGTCTGTCATTGAGATGCTTTGTGAATGTATTAAGGTCTTTCCCTTTGCCAGGGTGAAGAGTGAAACAGTAAGCACTGGTGATCTGTCCTTGCTCACAATTAGCACCCAGCTCTGTATCATCATCATCACCTTCAACTCACTCTCTGGCTCAGTTCAGAGCTCCAGACAAAAGACATCCGTGACCTTAATGAACGGCAGCGTTATGATTTCAGAGAAATCGCTTGGCACTTTGTGAGTAAAATCAGAATGCAGAGGGTGATCTCAATCTGTTCTGTCCAAGCTGCCAGGAGAACGTGCTCTTTCCACTCTACTTCCACTTGCTTCCCCTCTCTACCGCGCTTTCATTTTGCATTGATAATGTGTTTGCGGCCTGTTTCTCCTCCTGTGTCTTAGCGCCCGTGGCTAGGCACGGATCAGACAGGGAGATCTATCGGGGGCTCTAAAAGGCAGCGGTGGTGTGCTGGATCCCTTGCAGGCCACCCTAAACATCCAGAATCCACCGTCAAGGAATATAAAAAAATATATATAAAATCCATTTCCACATCAAAGCAGCCCCCAACACCTGCCCTCACCGGCAGTGTAAAGCAGGTTGAACTTGCCTCTTGGCAAGGTACTGAAGGTCTTTCTCTCCTGTTGACTCCCAATCAAAACACAAGCTCTCGTCTTGTTTGTTTGAAATATTAATGAGGACTCTGACTTTAGCTTCATGATGGAATTTTGCCAAAAGTCAAGCGTGTGTGCAACTTTAGGGAAGTTCTTTGACATTTCAAACTTTTCAAACTCCCCAAAAGAAATCGCAACATTATATGACGAATTAAAACACACACAACGCTTTGAGTCCATCCATCAAACAGCATCAGCGTTCGAACCGTACTATTCCAGGTCGTATCGCTGAAACTCGTCTTAGGACTTAAATTACGTTTGCAAATTCCTGGTTGGATGAGTGTCAAACTGCCTGATGCTAAACATGAAACATGTGACATGGAGTCTCAGGCCTCCTAGAGCCAACGATCCCTGGAGCTTTCAGTTGCAGAGGCCAAATATCTCCCAATGCCAAACGTGGAGAAACGCCTGACCTCCCCCTCGTCCCCCAGGATTCCCCCACACCTCGCTGAAGGAAATCAATAGCAGGGGAGGTGAGCGGGTGCAACTGTTAAAATATACACATCCGTCAGTCAAAACATGCTGTGAACCAAACATTTAGCTGGAATAAACATACATAACTCAGAAACGTTAGTGTGGCTCATATAAACGATCAAACAGACGTGGCAGCTGGGACGTGATTTGTCAGTCCAGGACATGTGTATGTATAAAAGATGGAGTGTGAATAAAGGTGTCTGCAAAAGAGTTTAAGAGAAAGTAAGTAAGTAAGTAAGCATGTGTTTCCAGTCAAATATTTCATATTATCAAATCAATTTTCACCTAATTACCCATAGATGGGATGCTTTTTCAGACATGGTTACTATAGTGACCTGAAAAGTGAAGAGCAGGAGAATGTGCAGCAGTGTGTAACATGCACCAGGGGACGAATCACAAGTCTGGGTGTCCAAGACCAGAAGAATTCGTGTTCATGATATGATTTTATTCATAGTTGCCTGGCGGACATGAAGCTAATCACCTCTGGTCACCAGTGTTTTTATATTCATCTAAAACTCTCTTTATTCTCTTTAAGTGCACCATAAACACTCCGACTTCTTCACTTCGTCCAATGTGAATATGGTCCTTGCAGTTTTTTTTCTAAAAGATGTATTTAAATCTTTAGGTTTGTACTCGTATTAGAATATGAACAGAAAATGAGACGAGCACACAATATTCATTTAAACACTAAAGTCCTTCCACTTGGCAGTTCTGCACCGTTAACACTTTCCGAGCTTCTCACCGCTGCACAGTTGGAGAATTGCAGTGCAGGGAAAATACTTTCTCTCTGGAACTCTGTGGAACTACCTGCTGAACCTTCACGCTTTAAACACCGGCTTTTCCACACTTACGCTGAAATTCCGGCTTTAAACTGTGCACTTCATGAGTTAGTTAATATTCTGTTCATCTCACCGACTGGACGCTGGGGCACAGAGAGGAATGTAAAATGGCGATGGCATTTCTGGGCCCCTGAGCAAGGCCCTTAACCCGAAAACTGCTCAGGTGTATAAATGAGATAAATGTAAGTCATGCTGGATAAGGACGTGTGTTACAACTGTTAATGTCAATTAATTTGAGGGTGTGGTATCTGAGTCTTTAGTGTGTGTGTGTGTGTGTGTGTGTGTGTGTGTGTGTGTGTGTGTTAAACAGGATAAACTGACACAACCCCCTCCCTTACCACCTGTCATGTCAAATCTGCCTCCATCATACCTGTTTACACCCCTAACACACCCCCCCCCCCCCCCCCCGGCCCACGTGGCTGCAATTCCGAAATCGTCTTTCATCTCCATCGTCCTTGAATTATTGACTGATGCATCGCATCATCTTTGTGTTGTAAAGTCTGCGGTGTAAAAATATCCAGTGTACGCCGTTTTCCCTCCTGCTCCGAAACTATATATATTATTAACCCAAACCTGCGCTCGCTCTCGTTCTCGTCACATGAGAGGAATCATCACGCAATTCATCTTCTACTTTAATCTGACTGTGAAAGTCTGATCTACAGTGAAGATCTGACCAAGTACAAAATCTACAGAACTTCTGTAAACGTCTGGTAAACCTATGTGGGACAGCGCGGACACACACACACACACACACACACACACACGTCTGGGAACACGTTATTTCAGCACTCCATTATATAACTTTATACAACATTTATAAAGACCACTTTCATAAATGAAACATAAACAGCGCTGAAGCTTTCTGTAAACAATCAGGGGTCTGTACTCTGACGTTACACAGCAAACACCACAACGTTTTCCTTCTACAGTGCAGAATAATGACGCGATCCGTCATGTGGTGAAAAGCCCAGGTTTAAGACTCGTGTTTCACTCGCACAAGTGTGACACATGCTGAAAGAATGCAATTCAACAAAACCTTTCATCTAAAGTGCAGCACAAACCTGCTCCAATCTGTAGGAGGAGACGGAACACACGGCTACAACCTGACTGATGTGCAACCAGGGCGATAAAGAGCAGACAACACTACCACCACTACCAATAACACCACCACCACCAATAACATCACCGATAACACCACCACCACCACCAATAACACCACCACTAATAACATCACCAATAACACTACCACCACTACCAATAACACCACCACCACCAATAACATCACTAATAACACCACCACCACCACCAATAACACCACCACTAATAACATCACCAATAACACTACCACCACTACCAATAACACCACCACCACCAATAACATCACTAATAACACCACCACCACCACCAATAACACCACCACTAATAACATCACCAATAACACTACCACCACTACCAATAACACCACCACCACCAATAACACCACCACTAATAACATCACCAATAACACTACCACCACTACCAATAACACCACCACCACCAATAACATCACCGATAACACCACCACCACCACCAACACCACTAATAACATCACCAATAACACTACCACCACTACCAATAACACCACCACCACCAATAACATCACCGATAACACCACCACCACCACCAATAACACCACCACTAATAACATCACCAATAACACTACCACCACTACCAATAACACCACCACCACCAATAACATCACCGATAACACCACCACCACCACCAATAACACCACCACTAATAACATCACCAATAACACTACCACCACTACCAATAACACCACCACCACCAATAACATCACCGATAACACCACCACCACCACCAATAACACCACCACTAATAACATCACCAATAACACTACCACCACTACCAATAACACCACCACCACCAATAACATCACCGATAACACCACCACCACCACCACCAATAACACCACCACCACCACCAATAACATCACCAATAACACCACCACCACCACCAATAACATCACCAATAACACCACCACCACCACCACCAATAACACCACCACTAATAACATCACCAATAACACCACCACCACCACCAATAACACCACCACTAATAACATCACCAATAACACTACCACCACTACCAATAACACCACCACCACCAATAACATCACCAATAACACCACCACCACCAATAACATCACCAATAACACCACCACCACCACCACCAATAACACCACCACCACCACCAATAACACCACCACTAATAACATCACCAATAACACTACCACCACTACCAATAACACTACCACCACCAATAACATCACCAATAACACCACCACCACCACCACCAATAACACCACCACCACCACCAATAACACCACCAATAACATCACCAATAACACCACCACCACCACCAATAACACCACCACCACCAATAACATCACCAATAACACCACCACCACTACCAATAACATCACCACCACCAATAACACCACCAATAACACCACCACCACCACCAACACCACTAATAACATCACCAATAACACCACCACCACCACCAATAACACCACCACCACCAATAACATCACCACCACCAATAACACCACCAATAACACCACCACCACCACCAACACCACTAATAACATCACCAATAACACCACCACCACCACCAATAACACCACCACCACTAATAACATCACCATTAACACCACCACTACCACTAATAACACCACCAATAATACCACCACCACCACTAATAACATCACCAATAACACCACCACTACCAATAACACCACTACCACCAATAACACCACCACCACCAATAACACCATCACTACCACTAACACCATCACTACCACTAACAACACCACCAATAACACCATCACTACCACTAACAACACCACCAATAACACCACCATCACCAATAACACCACTACCACCACCACTAACAACACCACCACTAACACCACCACCACTAATAACACCACTACCACCACCACCAATAACTCCACTACCAGCAACACTACTAACACCAAAACCATCACAAACAACACCACTAATAACACCATTACCAGCAACACTAATAACAAAACCAACACCACCACCAATAACACCACTAATACCCATGTTCTGAATGACCCTAAAGCTGGTGAGTATTTGATTGTATGAATTGTTCTGATGAAGGTCACGTCACGTCACGTCACGTCACGTCACGGCTCTGCAGTATAATGAAATAGTTTATATGAATAATGTGATAAATAAATGTAATCACAATACACTTTTCTATAATATCATTAATATTCTAATAACTTAAAAGCAGATAATTTAATATGAAGGTTTTGTATTTAATCTAAGAAACATGTTAAATGTAAATAATTTCTGCATAAGCACAGACGATCATCACGTACTAATGCACATGTTATAATTGTGATATTTTACATGAAATTAATTGATGTCTTAATAAATCGATTTCTCCAAATTCAAAAGGAACTTTCGTTTTATTTTACTTCATTTCAATCATTTTCAATAAACTCATTGGACACAGTTGATTATATACTTCATTCTTTAAATTGCTTTGTATTTATTTTAATGTAAATAAAGCGTAGTGTGTGTTTATCGTAGCGTCTGTGACGTTCCAGTGAAACTCCTCCTCATGATACTGATAAGATGTTGATCTTTGCTCTTATTTTATTAAACGTTTCCATGTTAAACACTAAATAAAGTTTACAGAAGAACAGAATCCTTCTATCAGTTCTGCAGCTCGGTGTTCGATTAGGAATCTTGTATTAATGACGCTTTCAACTGAGTGAAGTTAATATTCATCAGTATCTGCTGATGCTCATGTTATTGTTACTGTTATTATCTTCATAAATATTGTGATGATGTTGTTTAATCACTCGTCCCTGTTTAATGAGTGCGGTTATGTATATGAACGTAACCCTGTGATGATGAAACTTCTCAACACACTGCAGATCCTGTTCCACAGAAACGCCGTGAGAACGAGGATATTATTGTCTACAGTAATGAAGCGGACGATGTGATCTGCTGGAGGGTGAAGTGAATCTCAATCGAACCCTGGTGGGTTTTCTCCTCAGAGTTATTTGTTTCGACGTGATAAAGTTTGAATCTCTTCGTCTGGATGAAAAAGGACACTTTCAGCCGCACAGCCAACATTCTCACGTCGTTCGCTTCGTTCAATTTCAACCTGGTATGAAAACGAACCGAAACGAATATCAAACACACCCAAATTGGCTCTGAACTGGATTCAGCAACAGAAGAGGGAAGTGCTGCCTCTCGTAACTGCGAGGCAGAGGCAGAGCCGACGGGCCGAGCGGGTCAACCGGTGTCCAGATCAATCAGAGCTGCAAGGAATGATGGGAGTGCAGGGACCTGGGATAAGAGTGCAGACATGAGACTCCCCTACAGCCTGCTGCTTCACAGCTCCACATGCTGCAGTCAACAGCTATTAATCCCAGTCACGTCACATTAGTGTGCCATGTGCTCACTGCTCCTGCGTGGCCATTTGTCACCTGAAACTGCTCTCAACATGGAATATCAAACACGGACAGCAAGTTCACATGGCTTCTAAACCCTTTACAGTGAGGCCCGAGACACGGCAGCGCTCACCATCTGTTTAACATGAAATCTGGAGATGTTTCACACTGTATTCGAGCTGAGCGTGATTGAGAACGATTTCCATGAATAAATTACAGGATATTAAAATATTCACAATCTTTACTCTCATTCTGTTTACTCTATTAGCGAACCTGCTAACCTGTACACTGTTATTGCTCACAGTGCATCGCTCCTCTCCTCCGAAGAACACGCAATGAATCTGGAATGATTTGTACACGTGAGCCGTACTCGGGGTTGCTGGACACTTCACTGAAGCCCCGCCCCTTTTTCCTCACACCGTCCTGCGAGAGTCTCTGCAGATCCTCCGAAACTTTGAGCAGTGAAAATGTCGACCTTGTGGATTTCAGACACTGCATTTCTAACAAGACTACACTGAAAATGCTCTGGTGCAGCAGTTCCTCAACACAGCGCAGGTTTTTATATAAATATATATATCATTATTACACCTCTTCTACTCTTCTTTCACCCGAAACGGCGGAAACACTCGTCCTGTTTTTACATCGTGACTGGTTTATAAAAACTCCTTCATTAGATATAATAAATCAGTGACTTTACTCGTGTTGTTATATTAGAGTTCTATATGAGTTATAGATGTGAGTTCTATATATGAGTTATAGATATGAGTTCTATATATGAGTTCTATATATGAGTTATATCTATTAGTTCTATACTGCCTCCTCCAAAAGTATTGGAACAGTAAAGTGAAGACGTATATTTAAGATGAATATATCAGATCAGACTCTCAGCTTTTGTTGCCTGATGTTTACACTCGGACAAGTCGCACAGCTTCGAGCTTGACTCCTTTGGAGGTCAGTTTAAAAGTGAATAAAAGTAATAAGAAGTAATGAAGTAAAATTTGTGTTATTTCTCTCCAGATGTTGATGTGTAGCAAAGCTTCTTTCAGTTATTCGTTATTTCGGTGGGTTTCTTCCCTCTGTCTCCTCACCAGGAGGTGAAAAGCTGCTCAGCAGTGGGATCTTCCTCCATTGATATCTCTCTGGTTTTCATGTTGGTTTATCCCTTTTTGGTAATGAAGGAAGTCAAACCCAGAGCAGAAACCCAGAGAAAACATTGTTTAAAGGAAGATCTACCAGGACTCACCTGGGCAGCAGGAAACACCTGTCAGTTACATCTTCCCATATTTTCGATTGCTTTGGGTTTCAAACTAATTTATGGCATGAACATGAACAATGTTTGTCTGTACACAGACCTCATCTGATGAGGCCAAAATCACAGAATGATTTGCGATATTCAGGAGAATCATCGTCCATTTCAGAGTCCTGACATCAAGCGCACTCTTCATGCATCCAGTTCCCGACGGTACACGGAAACGCCCTCAGAAACGCATCAAATGCTGGGAAGTATTTAACTAAGCATATCCGAGGAGCCACACTCTGAAAGCGAACACCAATGAAGCAGCAGGGAGCGAAAGGTTCACCAATCAGAAGTGAGATTCAATAAATTGCAGGTTTCCTGAAGACACAACACAATAAAAACACTCAAAAACTCTCTCGATCACAGCAAAAATATTCCAGGGCAAAAGCAGGCACAGTGTCCTGTAGCCACCGAGTGATGTTCTACAGGTAGCAGTGATGATCAAACATGGAGGGAAAAAGTCTTCCTGATGTTTTATTTTTGTTAAGTGGCAGGCCCATGGCACGAGCGTTCCACACCTTTCTGGTTCGGCGGAAGCCCGGGTTCGGCTGACGCACCGTATTCACACGTGGCCAATTAAAGTGACTCGAGATGGCCTGCTCCAGGTCCCAGAGCTGAAGCCACTAGAGAGGACCTGTAGCATGCAGGTGGGTCCCCCGATCGCACTTCCTCCTCCCTACAAAGCGCATGACAAAACAGCGTGAGTGCAGCTCGCTCAGCACCGCACAGAGGAGGAAGCTCTGATGGAGGCCTCACCTGGATGCCCTCTCCAGGCACTGAGCCCCGGTGCCACAATGGGACCTTTAGGAGATGTTGGAGATCCCTTAAGACCTGCCCCGGTGTCTCTCGCACCCGATGCCTTGCGGTAATGTTTTCAAAATACAACAACAGGCAACATCACACTGCTACAATAACAAAAATGGATGTGTAACTATAATGGCAGACGTCTGATCTCCTTCACATAAAACTGTCTCTGGAGAGGATCGTGTGTGTGTGTGTGTGTGTGTGTGTGTGAGTGTGTGTGTGTGTATACGTGAGTGCATGTATGTGTGTGTCTGTGTAAAGTAAATAACTGCAATCTATTGTGTTGTGAAGAAGATTACATTTCAGATAAACGCTGGTGAGGTGTGTGTGTGTGTGTGTGTGTGTGTGTGTGTGTGTGTGTGTGTGTCTGGGAGGGGGGGAATAAACAAATAAAATGATCACAACCCCCCAAAACACACGGCGTCCCTCCCAGACGCAGACGTCTGCCTGACTGATTCACCCTTATTTTCATATTTTATGGAATAATTCGCCACAAAACCACTGTAAAGTGAAAGACAGGAAAATTGTGAAAATTGGGACACGGATGTGGAGAAATCACGAGTAGACGAGGAGAAGCGGACGCGTGCCATCAATACTGATCACAGCACACGTTTCAGAGATGTTGCTCATTATTGTAAATAATTCCAAAGTGCATGAATTTTTGTTTAAAAATTTAATCATTTATTAATTTATTTAATTATTAAAGTGTAAATAAATTGAAATATTTTATCAAGAAATTGACAAAAGATTTATTCAATATATTTTCTTTTTTAATGCAATATTGAATATTTATTTGTTTATTTATTTAACATATTTCCCTATTTTCTATAGTAATTTAAAATATATTTTTTACTCATTCAGTTTAAAATACATATTATTTCCTGCATCTTGATTTTTTAATCTTGTGCTTTTTTTTTTTTTTTTAACACTACAGTTTTTCTCGCCTATGTAAGAGGTTATCGTGATGATCATGTGAAATGCATTTCTAAACGTTTTTCCGTATTATTAAGTGTTATTTTGGAGGAAAGTATAAACCCACAGTGTGTTAGTGTTGATGGAAACACAACCTGGGAACTGAATTCAGCAGGAAAACACTTCACATTCCTCATCTTTAAAACCAGATGAATTCCATACGCCTGAAACGGATCTAGATGAGAATTCAGACTGTTTCTGCTCAATTATTACTGTGTACTTTATCTTCTCTCCATGTCACTGAATGCAAATAAATGAGGAAACAGGATCTGTGTGTTTTTTTTTCCACACAAACACTCGTTCCCAGACGCGTATTCACACGCAGAATTAATGCATTTTTCAAACCGCATTTCTGCGAGTTGTGCACATAATCCATGCACACGATGCCAAAGCTAACCGAACCTCTGCCAGGGAGACACGAGCCCAGATTCTGCTGGAAGCTCGAGCCGGTATGGTGTTACCAGGCTGCTCGCTTGCAGTGGCACATTCGCACAACAGAACGTCCACTGGCACACAAACCCGGCAAACTTACCCACACGCCCCGGCATCAGAGCCGCATCGCTTTAACGCTTCATCTGAACTCTGGACAAACCATCAGAACATCAACACACCTGCTGGAGTGAAGCAACGAGTATCTAATACTACATCACTGAGTATCTGCCCAGGGTTCTTCACTCACACTGTACACACTGGACTCTCAATACGCAGGAGAAATATATAAAGCAGTGAAGAAACTAGAAGGGGATCAGATTTAATGCATCAAAAATCCTTTAAAAATCTGGAACAAATCAGAAAATAAAAAGTGAAACATGGATTTATACTGAATGTGTTTTATTCTCTTTCAGCTGCACTGCGTTCTGTACACTTTCACCATCAGTCCGCTGGAGGACCAAATGAATCGCTTTCGGAATTAGTTACGACATCAAATTTTGGTTCTCAAAAAAACACTCCAGATGTTCTAACAGTCATCTCACACTGTTCCTGATGTTCATGTACACATTCATTCAGAAAAAAGAAGCAGCTCCTGAATCAGCACACGTTCTGTAGCTGTTAGTTTTTCCTTACATTCCATTTGTTTATACACAATTATAAACACATCTTTCTTTAAAAAAATATCTGTTCAAAAAACTCTAAATGCCTCTGTTGCCTTTCATCTGCAGACACGAGTTTCCTTCAGGTACGAGTGCATCAGCGTGAATTAGCTTCTTTAATCAGAACTCCCTCCAGAGAGCCGAGGCATGAGGAGCACCACCACAATACGTTCAGAAGTGCTGTTGTAATGCAGTTTAATAAAGGGAATGATGATCATAAACACACACACACACACACACACACACACACACACACACACACACACACACACACACACACAGATGTATGCACAAAGCTTCCCATGGAGCGACAGGCCCTTTTGCCAAATTCTGTTTGTGCACAAGCAGCTCTCGCTGGGTTTCTCCACCCGCTGAAGATGAAAGTGTAGGGGGCTGAAACGTGAGCTCCAGATTCCCCATGCAGCAGCCTCCCATGGGCTCGGCAAAAACGTCAATACACTGCACCCAAGCACATCTAACACAGAAGGAGCTGCTCACTCACACACACACACACACACACACACACACACACACACACACACACACACACACACACACACACACACACACACACACGGAAAGAGAAACCAGATAACCAGGATCATGCACATAGAAATCCCTGTTCGTGTGTCTTTACTGAATACGATGCAAAAATAAAAAATAAAAATAATGAGTATAAACCCAACAGGGACATGAACTTGAGTGCAATTAATTATTTTGGTGACAAACCAAAATAATATGAGTGTTGAAGAAAATCAGAGAAGCCATCTGTTAATGCTGGAACCATCCAACACAGCGAGAAAGATCTACTCTCTAATTTTATTTCATCAGTAAATATGAGCCTTTGGTGGTTCCATGAGTATGTTTGGAGGTGAGGTGGGGTGAGATAAGGGGTAAAAAAAAAGAGACGTGGTTGCTACTGAGGTAATGAGGCAGCCTAATGAGACCAGGGAGGGTCTGCCTCGCCGTATGTCATAACCCGCACCCTGCCCTTCATCTCCTTATATCATCTCATCATCTCCTAGTCTCTCTCTCTCTCTCTCTCTCTCTCTCCACGTTTCTTCCACTTCCTTCCAGCCCTGGTGAATTGGCCCGATGTCCACTCGCCGAAAAACACTGGCTCCTGGAGCCCTGGCTGGAGTTTCCCCTCATGAAAGCCCCATCTGCCTGCTTCAAACTCCCACCGCTCTTGTAACTGGCGCATCCTCGAGTGCCTGCTGCCTCCTGCCATCTGCCCCTGCCTGCCACAGACTCGCTGTTCAGCAGCTTCACCCACTCTCGCCGCATGTGTGTGTGCGTGCGTGGAAGAATTACAAGTCCTAACTTGACAGCTGTTTCAGTGGCGAATAAGAAGATCTCGATATTCCTACACCACATGGAAAGACATCAGCAGCTATTGTATATCACAAGCGCAGTAAAGCTTTTTCTTCATCTTTCTCATCATAAATCATAGAAAAACCCACATTACATGTGCTGTTGTGTCAAACCTCAAGCAGCCAGATGATTTACAGGGTATCACAAGACTACATGTCCACCGGGGGTCTGAGGACCACGCTGTGCCTTTTGTCTGCCTGATATTTAATTATCCAGCTGCTAATGATGAAGCTCCGCCTCCTGGGAGGCGACGTTCGGCCCCCGGGGGTCAGCGGGGCTACAGGTTGTTGTGGAAGCAGGTCTGGCCTGCGAATTCTGCAAATCAGTGTGTATGTGATGTTCCGAGTGTAGAAATGTGAAAATGGAGCAGCTCTGAATAAACGCTCCACAACGTATCCCCTACTAAGCGTTTGATTCACTATTAAGCCGTATGTGCTGTAAATTCAACCCCAGACCTGACGACAGACGGCTTGATTTTCTCAGCGGCAAGAAAAACTCTTAATTGTGACCGATCCAAACGGTGAGTGTTGTGAACTTCAGCACGGAGCCAGAGGTTGAATTTATTCCCCGTGTTGCCCCTCGGCTGCAGCTCTGAGGCAGATACGGTTACGCACCAGCCTCAGGTTTCCCAAGTCCCTGTTCCCTGTGAAAGCGGATGCTAAATTGCTGTAAATTACATACGTGTTGGTTGTGGATGATTTGAAGGCCAGGGCCGACAGGGGGGAGGTGGTGGTGGTGGTGGTGTTTGGGGTAATTCTGCAACCAGGTTCTACAAATTACAGCTGCGTGAAAGACTCTGTTGTGTGCCAACGTGAGTGTGAGCTGAGCGAATGATTCACACTTTTCCCCGTCACTTCGTATCACTTCACAATTAGGTCTTGCCCCAGAACACGCTTAAAGTCTAGACCACGATGTTTTCCACCCCCTCCTCCCTTTTTCCCCTTTTTCTGGTCAGCCGCGTTCTCTTTGTCCGAGCTCATGATCGTGAGAGCAGCTGCAAAAGCTCAAGTGTGCCTCATTTCTTTTTTTCTTTTTATGATTGGACTGACAAGGTGCATCGAGTCCAATACGGATGCTAATAACGTGCTGAAATACGGCTCTGTTCTCTGCTGAATAAAAAAGAAGGAGGAGAAGAAAAAGTGCCGTGATGGATAATTAGGCAGCATGGACACGTGAGCCGTATTTACTAACCTGAGCAAAAAATATAGCAGAGCATCTAAAAATAGCTCAAGGCCAAATCAGAATACTGTGATAGTGGGTCATCCACAACTTTCACTGGTTTTTTTCCTCACTCAGATATTTCTGTGAGTAAACATAAATACGGATTTACAGCAGAATAAATAAAAAGTTCCAAACACCGCTTGAGTGTGAAGACTTTTCTGAGTTCCGTGTTAAAGCGAGTCGGTTAAACGATCTCGCCGTCGCAGCAGTAACACGCGAAGGCAACTTCAGGCCGTTTCCTACGCTCCTCTGCCTAACAAAGCCTGACAATATTTGCACAACAGCTCCACTGATCTCGTGTCTCATTAAACCGAGTATTTCCACAAAGTGAAATTAGCGGCCCCTCGGCACAATTATGTGCCGCTGCCTAATGACGGTATGTGTTTGGCGACGTACGACTCGCACACTCCTCGTTAGGTAAACGAGGAAGTCAATTAGCGCTGTCAGGGAGCGAGTCACTGGATCCATGACCCAGGAGGAACTTGGGACCCCCACCGTTTTTTTTTCTTCCTCCATTTTTCAACATGGTGTTTGGGTGCCGCCGTCACTCGCTGCGTTCACAGACATCTGCCAGAGGAGAGGTGGAAGCGTTTCACTGCTGTTTAACCAACTGCATGGCCATGTCCAATCAATTGAATGTTTTTCTTTCTCTCACAGAGGCGGGGTCGTGCAGGGCGGAGTTTATCACCAGGACAAACGCCTCGGATTGGTGCAGCCTCAGACTTTCCTCGACCCCCACTGGCCTTCGCCTGGCTTTACTTCTGGAGTCCTTTTCATTTCTTCATGGTGCCCCCTTTTCTCCTCCAGCTCCTCCTTTTCTTCTTTTTCTCCTTCTTCTCTTTAGTCCTTCTCTTCCACCCTCCATTTGTTTGCATAAATAAAGGAATGGCGAACGGGTTGAACCATCCAGCAAGCGTTCTATTTTTCATCAGAGTCTGTGAGAAATGTGCCGGGTTTAAACAGGGAGGAGAGAGTCGTCACACACACACACACACACACACACACACACACACACACACGGAAAAGAAACCCAAAAGAATAGTGTTGGCCAAGTTGAACGGTTTTAACTACGCTCTGACACTGAGAGAGAGAAAGAGAGAGAGAGAGGGACAGACAAAGAGAGAGAGAAAGACAGAGAAAGAGAAAGACGGAGAGAGAGAGAGAGAGAGAGAGAGAGAGAGAGAGAGAGAGAGAGAGAGAAAGTGAGACAGAGAAAGAGAGAGAAAGACAGAGAGAGAGAGAGAGAGAGAGAAAGAGAGAGAGAGAAAGAGAGAGAGAGAGAGAGAGAGAGAGAGAGAGAGAGAGAGAGAGAGAGAGAGAGAGAGAGATACTCTTATTGGTTTCTCAGCCCTCGTCCAGGCAGCATCTGTCAATTCTGAAGCGAGGAGAATCGATCCTCCAAAAAGAAAAGAACACATTAACGAAATGTCACTTGGTCCTGATTAAGGTCCATTTCGTGGCCAAACCTCAACACATGTTCAACAAAGGAAAAAAAAACACCTTTGAATGAAACTTTTTTGTGTTTGTCTGAAAAATGTGACTGTGAAAGGAAAAGTCCCGGGCGAACCTTCTCCCATTATTACTCATGACATTTAATTTGGTAAAAAGGTTCCACATGGTTCCACGGCGCGGTGACGTGCAGGAGCTCTCACCGGCCGTCTCACAACCCGACTCGCCGAGACAAACGCGGCCTTCAGATGTTCCCTGAGTTTGGCAGGTAGAGTAGAAAGGCATGCTGGATGCAGTGATGGAGGCAGAGCTCCGGACAGCACGAGGTCATGAATATTTTACACGTTCCATGTGTGAGACCGTTTCGACTTTGGAAGAAGAGGAATCAATATTTCATACGTCTCGTGCCAAAAAAAACCCCGGGGTTGAAACAGGCGAAACAAACAATGGGAACTCTTTTAATCAGAACTAAATCCTTTTTAAATGGGATAAGAGGTAAAAGCACAGTGTGTGGAGACTCGTCTGGTCTCAGGTGCTTGATCAAGAGAGACACTCAGTAAAGACGTGTCTATCATTGAACCTCAGTGGGTTGTAAAAGTCAGGGGTCAATGGCATTGATTTGTAGCACCTCAGAGGCTGAAATTCAATTCGTGTAACACCTTACAGCTCGTGACATACAAGAGGGTATTTAGCACAAACCCAAACAGAGGTGCTGCGCTTTTTTTCTAGCGCTTTTGCTCCGTGAATAAAATCTCGGCAAACCAGAATCCTATATCACGCGTCCAGAAATTTCTGAAGTGCTGCTCGGGTTTCGCTAATGTTTCTATCTGCGCGGTGGATAACGAGCCGATCCTCAAAGAACGACGGATCGTTTTACGGGCGGACGAGAGGATTTTCCACCATCTTCCACTCCGCTTGTAGCCTGGATTTTTTTCTTTCCTCGAGGTTTTGTTTCCTCGTGCACTCGGAATGTCGCGAACGCATCACGGAATCCACGTCCCGGGATGTGAACGATCCACATCCTTATTCATACAGTACATTCACTGATCTGTATGCAAACCATTCAGTGGAGCTGCTCGAAAATCAATGGAGCATGATGTAGCATTTAGCTGTGTGGCTGCACAGGTGAAATGAAAACGGCCATTTTCCAAAATAAAACATGTTTTTCGAATCTCTTGGTGGGGGAAATAAATAAATAAATAATACTCAGGCTTTTGGATCAATTGTTGTGGATCAAAGTTGCCTGATATAATCACCGAAAGCTCCAAAACCGATTTTTTTCATCGCCACACAGGCAGATTTGTGAACCGAAAATAAAACATTCTAAAAATTAAATCTCATGGAAACATGCGTGCGAGAGAATTTCTACACTGTTATTTATTCCATATTCAGACTCGTTTTTTTTACCGCCTGCGTACGTACGAGATGTGTTTGGATTTGGAGTTCCATCAGAAGTACGAAGTTTTATCTCATGGCTCTGCTGTAACCTGTTCCCAGGCGTCTGCATGTCAGGTTTATGGAGGACCTTCGCAGAGGGGAGTCATTAAAGCAGAAAAATGACCGAACGAGAAAACGAGGGAACGAGAGAAAGAGCGTGTGCTCGTGCCAGACATCCACAAGTACAGTAACTCGATCTGATCCGAGCTTCACGGCAAGAAAAACGCCAGGAGAAAAAAACAAACCACGCATGCCGTGAGTATTATTACATTTAGAGTAATAACAGAATCACGTGTTATTTCTGTGTTAAAGTTCACCCTCGTCTTCATCACCGAGTTCCTCAAAAAAAACAAAAAAACAATCAAAGTTTCATTCCAACTGATGTTTTTGAGCGGAGAATAAATCCGGAGTAAAGAGTTTCTATTCTGGACTGGTGCGCTCCTCCGTCTGAGACTCACAAATTAATACATTTTAATGGTGACAAATAAAAATTTTATATGCAGCATCAGAAATGCAGCTTGTGTCCTTCACAATGCGACAGCGTGTAGCGGTAAGGTTACCTCCGAAGTGTCCTGAACTACAATATTTGAGACGGGGGGGTTGAAGCCCCTCCACACAGCAGGAGTAGGGGATTTGTTCTGCTTGGGCGCACTGCTGCTTTATTCACATAACCCCCGAGGTGGCGGCCTGTCAGCACTGGATACGCAAGAAAAATCAAAGAAGCTGGACAACAATAAAACTTCCCTGTGAGAAAGCCAATCATTTTCCCATGTTGTGTTTGCATACTGAATTACATTTTGCACATTTTGGATTCATCAAAAAAAAAAAAAAAACCCGATCAGCATTAGCATTGATAATAAAAACAAAAAAAAGAAAAGCGTTTCTTTAAGCGGCAGACCAGACAAAAATACCAGCAGCCGCATATCTCTGAGATTTGGGCAAAAAAAGGTTCAAAGGGGATTCAATGAATGGGTTTGGAATTTATTTATCTCGAATCTATTTTTAATCAAATAAAACAAAAAAAAAAAAACACCTTTTTGTTTTGCACACATTCTGACACATATACATTCATGTGCATTCCAAATAAATATGAATTAGATTGTGTTTGGGTGTGTGTTATTCGATATTTCTGCACATTGTTCGCTTTATATTTATTTATATGTTTTACTTATGCACACATTTTTTGCTGCACATATATTTACATATTAATCTACACTTTTGCACAATTGTTGCTTTTTGCACTTCTGGTTGATGCTGAACTGCATTTGGTCGCCGTGTACCTGCACTACGCAATAACAATAAAGATCTTTCTGAACATTTATATTATTGTATTTTATTTAAGATGGATGTTCACTGCTCCCTGTATGGTGTGGGATCTGAGCAGGCATTGTGAGTTCACTTCTTCTGTACTCCAGTTTCTGTTTTGCAGCTCTTGGTGCTGTTGTGGTCTGATCACACCGGGCGAGTGTGTGCACTTATCACCGGCTTGCCGCTGCTGGGATTACACACCAGTGACTTGTGGGAGCAGCGCTCCAGTCTTGTTAATCCAATCGCTCATTAAAATTTCATGCAAATCCCTTAGACAGATGCAGTCACAGGCGGCGATGGGACCGATTAACAGGCCGAGTGGGAGAAGCTCCGGGGCTTCTGGAGAACGCTCTCGAGATGGAAGGAAACGTGATCTTGTGACCGGTTGATGAAGAAAGAACGAGTCAATCTTCATTAGTCACTAAAAGAACATTTTAGGAATCACAGTTCTTCTGCTGCTGATTGTAATCATGTGTCATCCCACACCTTCACCACACCCTGGTCCTGACTGCGCCGTGTCCCTCACCAGACCTCAGCCCTCTGCACACTCGGGGTGGCATTACCGCTCACGGTCTTCACGGCACCCTGGTCCTAGTGGGGCTCCACATTAAAACAGATTTCACAGCAGGACCGAGTCGCCCGTGAGACGAACGTTAATCTGAGGTGTGAAAACTCACTATGTGCATCTTAACGCTTTCTGAACACCATTTCAAAAAATTCCATTTCAGCAGAAGCTTAAAAAAAAGCTGAAAACGGTTTAATGGATGTTGTGCCTCGCTAATCATTTAGCAAAGATAGCAAACATCAGGCTTCCGAACTTTTACACACATTATCCCCAAACCATGCAAATTTCCTTGAAACTAAAATAGCGCTTCAGCTTTTCTCTCTCTGCACGGTCGCTGCTCTGCCGTCGCTGTCTACACGGTCCTCAGCAGAGGATTGGTGACAGCGCTGACTGAAAGGAACCGTGACAGTCCGCATATCTGCAGTTACCCCTTAAACAATTAGCTCAGTCCAGACTTGACTCTGTGGAGGCATGAAGAGTTTGGGAGGAGGAGGAGGAGGAGGAAAACCTCTCCAACAGCTGGACACTTCTAAATGAAAAGCTATGAATGCCCTTCAAAAGCACTGAGCAGTATGAATGGTTGTGTGTGTGCATGCCTTTGGCACTGGAGACATGGGAATCGATGGAAGCATCTGTTGAGTGCTGCCGGTTCCAGATGAGTGCCCATGCAGCTTAGCAACCGTCCCAGTGGCCCCCGTTATGACCAAAGGGCAGCCGGATCGAGTCCCTTCAAACCTGTTGCCAACATTTGGGAAAAAGATAGTGTCCCCTGAGGCAAGGACAATGAAACTGGCCAGACAGAAGCTCTAAAGCTTGGAGCCGGAAGACATTGTTGTTTAGATGGTCAAAGGTCAGCGCTCTGAGACCTAGCAGGGATCTTCATCAGAACAGACGAATCCCCTCGGATCGCTGCCATCCTGTTTTCTACTACTATGTTTTTTTGAAAGCGCTCCTTCGTCCCTGTCAGATGGTTAAACGGGTGGCTTCCTGTCTAACAGTTGGACCTGTTGAAGCTTGAGCCCCTCAGAGGGTAATTTTGGGTCTGGGTAAGTAGACTCCTCTTTTTCAGGTTCCTTCCTTCTGTCCCTCACCGGAGCCCAGTGGAGGATCCCAGATCCATGATAAATGTAGAGAGATGAGAGACGTGAAGGATTTGGAGCCTGAATGAGAGTCCATTCATCACCGGTTCAGGCTGATGAGTGAAACCACGCTCTCGATTCACTAATGTACAGTTTCAACCACATGGAGGGAGTAGTGTGGGTTCAGTCTTGTTTGTGTACGGAAATATTCATTTTGCATTTTTGGAGTCTCCAGTGTCTGATTTATTTTGTAACATCAAAAAGGAACTAATGTTGTAACTGTTATAACACATGTAATAACAGGAAGTGAGCTGCACCAGAGTCCAACAGATTATAATATTGCATGGCCCCATATCATTGTTCATTTTCCTTTTTATAATGTACACACACACACACACACACACACACACACACACACTAAAACACAGCAGGTAACACATTCAGACTTTATTTTCTGCATTTGTCCAAATATAAAGAGACTCTTCTAAAGGTCATTTCTACTTTTTTATACGTTTTCAGGGCTCCTGTAAAAGTGCTCCGTAATATCAATAGTAATTCATCCTCATTTAAACCAGAAGAACGTATCAAGACCATTTACGTCGAGTGGGACACAAACCCTATTCCGGGATAGACTTAACCGGATCAGTAATAATTGAATCATGGAATCTCAGCGCAGAGCGAAGCCTCTTACTATAGAATTATTAGCAGGAGTGGCTGCTCGCTTTAACGTCACGAGACAGCAGCTGATTAATATGAAGTGCTCGATATCACCCATAGTCGATTACACGGCAAGTGGACGCTCGTCATGACCTGAAACAACTCATTCCCAGCACGTGCTTCGGCATTAATGCACCGATATCCGAGGCGAGATGGGAAGGAGGCTAACTCCCTCGACTTTCACTGGAACTCAAGACTTTCTGCTCTCATGTGACACTGAACTGAATTACACGAGACTACAGCAAAGTAGTCCAAATCAGAGAGCAATGGGAGCGCAGGAGGGTCATTCATCTTCATTTCTACACAACTACAAAAAAAGCTGAAAAATTAGAATAAAAACAGGGGGAAATGTAAACAACATGCGGAAAATGTGCTTTCGGGATAAAGAGCTGAAACTTCAAGGAGTCAAAAAATTATTATTTCAATGTCATTTTTTAACTTTTCATGTAATTTCAATGTACCAGATCTCTCTCACACACACACACACACACACACACACACACACACACACACACACACACACACACAGGATCATGCTAAATAATAATAACAATAACTTTGATTATATATGTCCCAATTATTAGACATATCCTTTCCCAGAGCACAAGTCCGTCCTTTCTACACACACACACACACACACACACACACACACACACAGGATCATGCTAAATAATAATAATAATAACTTTGATGGTCCCAATTATTAGACATATCTTTTCCCAGAGCACCAGTCCGTCCTTTCTACACACACACACACACACACACACACACACACACACACACACACACACACACACACACACTACATGTGCTTGTCTGCATGACAGAGTGTATTCAGCCCATCAGCGTCCCACTGTTCATCTGGTGTGGACAGAAAAGCCCTGTTACTGGACTACAGAGCTAAGCGTGTTCTTTCCTCAGGAAGAAACAGACCGAAAACCAACAGAGTTCACAAACTGAGTCAACAAAACTGTTAGAGTTTCAGAGCAGGAGTTTAAAGCAGAGTTGGTTTCGCCTCCTCACTTCTGTACCAAAGATCCACTGAACCATTTCAGGTCACACAACAGTTCCAGCAGTTGTGTCTTTCTGGCTTAGTGTGGATCACACATTGTTTACACCCACAAACACACACACACACACACACACACACACACACACACACACACACACACACACACACACACACACACACACAGCAAAGAGCTAAAAACAAAAAAAACTTTAAAATTAAAGATTTATCTTCTAGCATAAAAAATAAATCAAAATAATCCTAAACGTTAGTTTTGTAAAATAAATCTACTTAAAGAACATGAACACCGTGTGTGTGTGTGTGTGTGTGTGTGTGTGTGTGTGTGTGTGTGTGTGTAGACAATTCTCACACTATTACACTAAATGTATTAAATGACATACAATCCGTTTGATCTAATTCATTCTTATTTCAGGATCTGCTGAAAAAAAAATCCTCACACTGGTTTTACTGGAGCACAAGAACATTTTAAGAAAAAAATAGTTTTATATTAATAAAGAAATTTGCTAAATAAAGAGAGTCAACACACAAATCATAAATTACAACAAGCATAACTAGTCAATAAAATGCAAATAAATCATGTAAAAAATCACTTCCACAGTCGTGTCTGAGCTTCTGCTGCACTTTATCTTCTGACGAGAAAAATCAGGAGATCAACATCCGTCCACGAGTGTAGAAAAAAAATCTCAACTTTTGCATAACTTTCGAAAAAGTTTCATGCAAACACATTAACATGAAATTTCCGGTGTGACGTTGTGAGGACAGAAAACGACCTCGCAAACGTTTTCACTGATCCCTAATAACCGCTTTATTCTGGTGAATCCTGAACCTGGGAAGGTTTTGGTAGATCATACACACACATCATCCGCTTAATCTGCACTTCACTTGCTCAGTTCTTCTGCATATCAGCTACCACGTTCTCCTGAACACTTTACAGAACACACTCGAGCTTTTCAGTGAGCAAAATAACACATTTAAACGTGTAATAATTCTGTCTTCACACGTGTGGCGTCGTCACTAACCTGTATAATTCATGTGTAGAATCGATTTTAAATCAAATTATTCTTACCTGTTACAGGCAGACACACGGCAGCGTGCAGACCGGAAAGAGAAAAAAAAAGAACAACACAAATCCCACATTAGATTACATTTATATTAGATTGGATTTACGCACCAGAGTTATTATTAAATAAAGAAAAGCAATTTTTATTTATTAAATAACATTTTGGACTTTACATATTTAAATTATACAGTGTCCTGGCAAAACTGCAAAAAATAAAACTCATGCATTTTCCATGCAGCGGCGACGCAGACGCGAGATGAGATTTTCCTGCTACGTTTTTTATTATAATAATTAGACGTTTTTGTTTCCGTGCACAAAAAGCGGACGGACGAGTGTGAAACGCTGAGGGACATAAAAGCACGTGAAGTTTAATACATGTATATTTTTATCGTTATCTCTCTCACTGTGGTCTCTAATGATATCGACGTGACTCTGAGAGGGCGGTGTTTACACACAACACAGTGAAAGTGCAGTGAAAGAGGAAAAGTAATGCAGCTGGACAAAGCAGTTTATTTTTCTGTTTCTGTTTCGCCAAACAACTAAATCTCCTCTGTTCCATTAATGAGGTTTGGTTAAAAAAAAGTGTATCTTGTATGAATGGAGCACAAAAGAATGAGCTGAGAAGGAAAGAGAGGCAGAGCTCCTCAGAGCAAAAGCCTTACAAGACACAGATTTCTTGCTTTGGTCCAGGCCAATAAAACGCTAATTGGTCACAGAGCTTGTGTCCGGTGAGACAAAGGGACAGGACCCCCACCCCGACCGAAGGCCTTCAGTTCTCAGAGCATCGCCATTGTTCGTCTGAAAGAGCCCGATAACTTCAAGTGCACCCGAGTAAAGAGAAGAACGGCGAGGAAAGAAGTTAGTTTTGGAGCGGAGCAGTGAGAGACAGGAATGTGGACTTGGAGCTTAACAAAAGAGCTCACTGGAGGAATTCTGGTTGATACGCAGGAGAAGAAGCAGAAGGAGAAACGCCGGCTCCGTTTCCTCCATAACCAACAGCGTTCACTTTTACTCCCATCATCACCATTTCTCTCTTGTATAAAAATCTGTATTTCATTTCTCCATTCGTCCAAATCTGAGCTCACAGCTGGAATTATTTGGAAGAAGATTCTAAAGAAAATGTGCATCATTGTGAATTATGAGTATTTAGTAGACGCAGATGAATGAAACTTGGCCTTTTCTCATTTTTTCCTTGAAAACTGGTTAAAAATCCCAGAATTGGCTTTTCCTTCTCTCTCGCCCGTACACGCTCCATTAAATATTCCAAAGTAACTGCGTACAATATCTTTATTTCTGCACGACTGCATCAGATCAAGTTGTTTTTTTTTTTATGTTTTTTTTACTATTTATCCCTGTTTAAATAAAATGGTGAATAAACATCACCCAGATGTCTGACGAGGCTTCGGAAATTTCCAACAATTCCGACTCGGAGCTCTCAGGTTTCAGCGTGCCGCACTGATGCGTGTTGGAGAAGGGGAAAAAAAAGAGAAGTGCAGTGATCAGATATTATTACAGGAGATTTGCGAGCGGTTTCGAATAACACACTAAGCTCTTTAAAGCGACGATGAAAAATCACTTGGAAATTGAATCTTTAACAGGTATTCCTATAAAATACCAATCAACACCGCTGTAATCTCACAGCTGCCTGGAACCTGTTATCAGTCATGCAGAATTTCACGCCTCTCTCGTCCTGCAGTTTCTCCTGCTTGGAGAGGAGCGTGACTGTGGGAGACCAGGATGAACTTTAAGGCAGTAAGTTCCTGAGAGGTTCCGTTTTTACAGGAGTTTCGAACATCTGTGAGGTGAATTCGCTCCAAAACACACGGAAAAATACTGACAGATTTACAAACAGACAGGAAAACATGTATTTACAGGATTTAAGAGAAAAATATCCGAGTAATAATAATAATAATAATAATAATAATAATAATAATAATAATAGCAGCTGTGCAGTCAGAAACTGTGTGATGGCAATCACAAAAAAACTTTCTGATATTTTCCACAATCATAAGAACTGAATGTAAAGAACATTTCTGTTTTCGTTCACATCTTACATTTAAACCTCTTATGTACATTTTAAACTCTAAAAATTGCCTTTCTTTATTATTAGTCCATTGGATTTCAGCTAATCTTACATTTATCATTCAAATCGAGGTTTTACTTCATGGTACTGAGATGTTTTCTCTTCATCGTGTCCAGAAACGGAGGCCTGAAAGCCGTGAAAGTGTGTGGAATGGGTGGAAGAAGAGGAGCTTCAAGGAGAGTCGATAAAACTGGAGATTTGAAAACACCTGGATACACTGTTCTGGAGTTATGAGGTTTGACTCGTGGAGATACACACTGCTCTCTAGGTGACTTCTTGTACTAGTATAGTCTGATGAAGGCTGGCAGGTCTGATGTGTGTGTGTGTGTGTGTGTGTGTGTGTGTGTGTGTATTTATAAAACAGAATTAAAGTACACGTATTTGAATATCATGGCAGAGTAATAAAATCACGTCCAGCTGATGTAATAGTTATGGAGCAGAAGTTTCTCACTTTGTGAATTTCTGGTGAGAAAAATCAATCCGGTTCTGTGTCTCGTCTCTGACTGTCACTGTTCCCCTCCCAAGACCCTCTCAACTTTACCACTCGTTCTTCTCACTCTGGTCTGAGATGTTGGTCATCATGAGGAACCCAAGCACAAATGCTCCCACTGAGTTTAAACACTAAAGTGTGAGGATGAGAAGCTCAGCAGCTCCGTACTCGACCCCCCCAAACCGCACCTCTCACGTATCTTCAGAGCTAATCAGATTGTAGCAAAAATGAAAAGGTTTTCCGCAAGTAATCCCGACCCCCGCCCCTTCTCACTCCCTTGTTTAGATTTTACTAGAGAAAAAAAAACACTACACAAAACACAGCAGTGGGCTTTGGGCTGCTCTCCTCACCACCCTCGCATGACCTCATCACTGCAGGCTTTGTGGAGTTACCCTGGGCAACGCCAAGCTCACTGGATGAGTGGCAGCTGGCTGAGGGTTCAGATGACCCCGCTTTTGACAAGAACATGCCCTTCAGCCCCCTGCAAGAAACCCTGAGGATACCACCCAGTGCTTCAGGAGGTGACGCCACAACCCTCAGTCCTGAGACACCCACACCATCCCAGGTAGTCGAGATATTTACTCTGAAGTTTCTCCTACAGACTCTGTACAATAATCAGCCGAGACCTTCGTACAAGATGCTTTCAAACAAGAGTTACGAAAAAAAGATTTTTAAGACTAAATTTTAGCAAAAAGAATTCACAGGAGTTTCACGTTGTTCATGTGAACTTCCGCGAGACCACATGGTTTCATGCTGATTAATCATCATGTTCCATGTCTGCAGGCAAGTGTTTCACTGTGACAGATTCTAAGAACATGTTTTGTTCAGGGAGTAAGATTTACAATCAGTGTGCTGCAATACAGCTGCAATATTCCAGCATCACTAATGGACCAGTGACTTCTTAATTCTACCATCGAATTTAGATACAAATCTGCATACCACCAACAGATCATCACTCATTCTGCAGTCTTTCGCTCAAAACACCTTCATCCTGGAGTTTATCCGTCGTTACACAGTGGAAGGATCCTGATCACTTCCTGACATCACTTCCTGATCATATTTCTCTCTCCCTCTGTAAATGAAGGTTAAAATGTAAACATCGGCTCGAACACACATTCAAACGAATCTCACCAACAAGTAGTCGGAAGTAAAACGGAGCATTTTTGTGAATGTGGTTAAAAAATAAAGCAGAAGAACCCTGTTCTCTTTCCTCTCAGCTCGTCTCTCCTGCACGCCTGCAGCATAAACGATTAGCTTTCCCATTTCAAAACAACACTCTGTCATTGAGCAGGACATTTCTGCTTACTAATATCATCTGTTTTCTGGATGAATGTTGAGCCCACTTCTGGTGTTCTGGCCGTTTGAGCTCAGCACATCCATTCCCACCTCTGTATTCTGACTGGTCTTACGTTCCTTCATCAAACGAGAGCAGAATGCAGCAGAGATTTCTAAAAGAGATGATCTTCTTTTACATACTAAACACAAATACTGACTGAATCCCGCTACATGTGTGGAGTTTGGACACTGGACCTCTTTGAGTGTTTAAAGGCTCTGGCATGGAGAAACTGGTGTTGGATCTGGGATAATCTCAGATGTTGAGTTATTTTATGAGTTGCTCAGTAGCTCCTAGTTTTATAACCATAATGACTGTAAAAGACTGTAGAAAGATCATCAGTCATAATCACACACTCCAGTGCTCATGTTAGTTCTCACTCTCCAGTGTTCTGTAGTGTTTAAAGACTATAATCACACTCTTGATCTCACCAAATGAGGATGAGGTTCTGCTTTTGAGTCTGGTTCCTCTCAAGGTTTCTTCCTCATAACATCTAAGGGAGTTTTTCCTTCACCACAGTCTCCATGGTGCTCATCAGAGATACACACACACACCGTTCACCTTCACTGTTACATTCTGTAAAGCTGCTTTGAGACGATGTGTGTTGTGAAAAGCGCAGTAGTGTTAGTGAATGTACAGTAATAGTGAGTTTACTGGTGAAAGGTATAAACGTGCAAATGAATATAGTATTAATCTAATTATTATTTACCATAAATATACACACAATTCAATACTGATTATAAATGTTAATTATATTATTGGTATAAATAAAATAATGATATTAATAATAGAGGAACTGATTGTAATGGTGACTGCAGTATAAAAGTCGTAATAACTGTAATAACATTAATACTAATAGTAATAACAGCAGTATGAACACTAGTAATACTACTAATAAACACTTTGTGCAGAAAAACAGAGGTTTCATCGTTTTTTTATTTCATTTCCTAGACTGATTTTATCAGCATGAAAACTTCCAGGCCTGGTATCAGAGTCCCATCTGACTTTAAATTCTTGGCTTTGACCAAAGACAGACTCGAACAACTTCTGTTGGAAATAAATTTCATTAAAGATAAATGCTTGAGGGCGAACGCAGCCTTCCAAACGCAACCACGCTCAAAACTAATCTCATTATCAAAAGATGCAATGATGATGCAATGTCGCTTTTGTTTTTTTGTTTGTTTTACTGATTAGTGTGTGTGTGTGTGTGTGTGTGTGTGTACATGTACTCTCAGAACTTCCCAGAACTTCAGAGGCCTTGACTTTTTCCATCATCTCAGAATCATCGTGCATGTTGAGGAACACTGTAAATACACTTCTCCTGCATCTGATCTCCACCTGGTTCCTGTGATGATCACACACTTTTACAATTATACCAGATTTATCAGTTCAATACAAGAGAAACATGTGACGTCCTTGAAACCAGTCAGCTCGTATTTGATTTTAAACGCCGCTATAATGCGAATAAGAACCGATCGAGAGGAACGAAAGAGTAAACAGCGAGATGTTTCCTGACATGCATATAGTTTCTCTCGACAGCACTGAGGCCAGCAATCAAGAAAACGGAAACTTTTGTGTAAATCTTCTGCTTCTCACGTTTTCTCTCCCTCCCCTTCTACACTCGACCCAAAGCTGCCAGTAATCTCACAAAATCACAAACAGGGCTTAGACGGTCCAATTTAATGATCCTCGTTCTTGTTCACGACTTCTGAAAAGGCAGAGCTGTCGATACAAACCCCAACATTTCTCATGCATGACTAATAGGTTTCACGCCTCTCCGTTGTGTGAATGACTTTTATATTATATTTACTGCACCGGGCTGCTTTTCACGTCGCTCTTCCTGAACGTTACTGAAGACCTGGAAATGATTTCCTTTCATATCAAACACACACACGTTCACTCACACTTAACCCGAACACTTCATCAATCCTTTTATTAACTACATTTATACACATCCACACTTCTCCACGTTCACCATCATACCAACTATTTTACAACAAATCCATCCGTTCACAAGTGATCACCTAAACACAAAGGCACAGAATACTCAAATCTGATTGGATGGAAACGTTTTCGCTCGTTTGTTTTTTGTCTCCAGTGTCAATTAAATGAACAGCCATGAGACAAAAATAAATCACAGCACGATTCCAGGAAGAATTTCTACCAGATCACAGCACGGTATACAAGATATTCTCAATTCTTATTATTAAAATATATACTTTTATTCTAATTAATATTTAATGTCTATAAAAAACAACAAATGCCAAAGAAAAGGTCTAAAATAATTTATAAGAAAAAAGTAAAATGTAACCTTTCAGTATAAAAAATTAAGTTCATGTAATTAAAACATAATAATAATGTAATAAAATCACGATATAATGATGATCATTTTGACACAAGTTACGGCTCCGAAGTCTCCCAGGTGCTCGAAAAGCGACCCACAGGCAGCAGATTGTGGTGTGGGAGGAACTCCTCTGACGCTTCACGTGTAATCTGACGCGTGTAATTTCAGCGTTTTATTTAAACGAAGCTGACGCTTATTTTATTTCCCGTAATGAACATTCTCAGAAATCGGGTTTCCTGTGTGGCGTAGGAACGTTAATAAAATTAGCGTGAGCTCTGAGAGAAGGGAAATGTGATTTTCTGCCCAGCTGGGAAAGAATTCCTGCCCCGTCTTCATCATTTCACTTGTCGATACTCGCAAATAAATTCTTCTGTAGCTTATTGACGGACGAGTTGCCTGGCGGGAAGCGTGATCGCGCCAGCGGCGGCTCCAGCGCGGCCCGTGAAGCAGGTGTGTAAGGAAGACAGGAAGAGGAAAATTCTCCTGCAGTAGATGCCATCCCACTTCATCAGAGCATTTTACCGTTAAAGGCTTATCGATTTGAGAACCTCATTAGGGCCTCTTTTTCTGACAGCTTCGTATGAATCAGCAACCGTGACGTAGCTTAATAATTCGTTCCGAGCTGCCCTTGCTCCACTCTGCCTGTTTCAGCAATTCGATCCATCAAGCGAGGGATTATGGGAGAGGCAGGAAAGATCCATCTCCATCATTTCAGTAGAGAGTCCAGTTACTGGTGTCATTGAGATGTTGAGAGCTATAACGTCTAATTTGGCGGGGGAATCTGATATGAAGAGCACATACTCGGTGGCCGCTTTCTTCCTGTCGTTGACGTGTGTCAGTGCTTTTCTTTCTTTCTTTCTTTCTTTCTTTCTTTCTTTCTTTCTTTCTCCACCGTTTTCAATTAGCAGCCCCGTGACCTCAGGAACAACAGAACATCTGATACATCACTTCCTCGTGTGAAACACGTAGCCTCAGATTCCGGATGTTTGTTGACAGGAGTGGAACTTGATGTGGTCTTGGACTGTAGCTCCGGGTTCCTCATGCTGCGTTGTGCGAGTTGCTTTTCTGTGCATTACGGCTGCCAAGAGTCTTCCTGGATGTCTCTTGTACCATTTAGTATAAACTCTAGCGATCTACACCATGATCTCACACCTCCTCCATTTCAGATGTTTGTTGTGAACTAAGCTCAAACGATGATCAGCTGATCTGTTCACCGCTGGAGCAGGATGCAGATGTTCCTATCAAAGTGAGCAAAGGTTTTCAGAAGAGCAGAAGTGAATCTGCAGAAGGCCACAGGCGGCATTATATCTCTGACGACCATCAACCATGTTCATGCTGCACCCAAGACTTCTGTTTATTACATCACTGAAGAAGACCAAAAAAATAAATAAAAAGAAAAATAAGGCGTTTTTTCCTCTCCGTGCCGTTTTCTTCCTGAGACCAGAAGAAGGAGGAAGAACATCAGCAGTCTCAGTTAATCCAAACAGACGTGCAGGCCGCGGGAAAAACAAGTACAGAACCCAGGAAGAAAAGTGCTGGAGTTTGGCTTAAACAATTTACAGCAGCAGCAGCGACTGATATGAAACAGAAAGAGACGAACTCTTGGAGAAACAGATCTGGGCCTCTGTGGGAAAGCGCAGTTTTGACAGCGAGCTCGCAACTTTCGACTGGCCGGCTTTCACAGCTGCTTAATAATCGGTGCCATTCCCACAGCGAAGACTGGGCACGCCGAGCTTCAGACGTCTTCACTCCCACGGTGAAGAATCTGGTTCTGATTAATAACACTTGGCTGATGCACTTTCTCAGCAGAAGCCGGAGAATCGGCATCGTTTCACTGTAACTGTAAAGAAGTTCATGAGATCCATGTTGTATGAATCGTTCGTTGGTTAAGGAACGGGATGAGGAACAGAGTTTACCTTGCGAACTGATATCTCCAGACTAGAGAAAGAGCACTCTACATCTAACACGCCTTCGGATTTCTCAAAGACTGGGACTCATCATTCTTCATCCACTTACATCCTCTCAGAAGGATTTCTAATTTAGCCATGTGAAAAAGCACTTCATTATCTCTGCAATGAACATTCTGGGATAACCAACCTTATGAAGAACCTATACGCCCCGACCTTCACACCCATATGTGGTTCTTCTTCAAATTAGGGCCACATTGTTTGAATTGAGATTCCTAAATAATGCTCCAGCATGAAGATTCTTCTGTACACAAGCGAGCTTCATGTAAAGACATGGTTTAAAGTTGGAGTAAAAGAACTTGATTGTCCTACAAAGATCCTTCACCTCCTAAACACCTTTGGAATGAACTGGAACATCAACTGAACCCCAGACCTCCTCACTAACATCAGTGTCTGATCTCACTAATGATCATTAATCACAGATATGGCTGGTGGTCAGTCACATTCACACACTTCCTGTTTCAGAAGGAACTAATCCAGGGATGAATTTATGAGCCGTTTTTAGACGTGTACTCGGATGTACACCTGGACCCTGGACTGCTTCCTCACCAGTTCAAGCTGAAAGTATCCGTGAAAATGCAAATGAAATTAGACTTGATGGCTGGAAGGCCGTGGTGCTGCTCCTCTTGTCCAGATTAGATCCTCAGCATCTCGCAGCGATGGCCGCAGGGTTACCTCGAGAACTAATCCTCAGAGGACCGTCGTGTCCTCGCTCCAGCCTATAAGTAGCCCTGATGTCTAAATGAAGATGTTTTAAAGTCAGCGACAGACACAAATTCATTAATCACCCACAGATACTCCCACTGTCATGTCTGACAAGGCCGAGGGAGTGTGTTTGCAGGCGAGGCAGACATATAAATCATTCAACTTAACACAGCAGGTCAGGGCGAGGAAAGTAATGGGGAAAAAGCAGGGCCTGGACTTGGGGGTCCTTTTCCGTGTCAGAGACGTGTGCATATGAATTAATAAGGAACAGGACTCATGCTCTGAGATTAATGAAGAGTACAAAGGATGCGAGGCGATCAAGGGCTCTGGAAGATGTGGACTGTATGACTCAGTAATTGAGCTCGAGCAATCAATACATGCTCCTTTTCCCTCTCGTCTTCTCCAAGACCTGACGGTTCGTATTCAGATTCTCTCCGCTCGCTGTCCTGTAGTTCTGTTCCGCACGACTCCAAACCCAGCCTTTCCCACTGAGATCATCCGAGCGCATTATTGACGTTAGTGAATTTTCTTTAGGGGATTATGGTGGAATTAATGTCCAGTAATCCCCGCAGAATCTTTTGATTCGTCCTGATTTACAAAGCGCAAAGTCAAGTACAAAGTGTGTGTTTCCTATTTACGGATCAAAGTTGCAATTCCAAAAGCTGCTCAAAACATTTCCAGTTTTGGCGAGAGGATGGAAAAAACAAACAGATGCCATGCTGTTGGAGTTACAGATTTCCATGTTGTTTTGGAAATTTCTTTTTTTTTTATTGTAAGTTCTCTTCTAATCTGCAGCAGAAACACAATACCTTCAGTTACTCTTCATAACAAACATCAGAACTCGTGATCTTCATGATTTTACCCAGAGCATGTGTTCTGCGGCCAGAACAGTCGATTTCTTTCCTCCAGAGTTAAATAAACATCCAGTGGGTGAAAGTTTTGTAGGCCTTGCTTATGAGTGAGATCTGAGACGAATGGCCTGAATTGAACTTATAGTTATCAGGAAGCTTGCAGCAGAGTGGACAACCACCCTGAACATTTATGGTGAGCAGAAAAGCATCTCAGACCCATCTCTGCCCCTGGTGGTCTAGTGGTTAAGATGCAGCGCTCCCACCGCTGCGACCCGGGTTCGATCCCCGGTCAGGGAACCATCCCCAGCCACTCTTAGTGCCGGTCCCAAGCCCGGATAAATTGGGGAGGGTTGCGTTAGGAAGGGCATCCAGCGTAAAACATGTGCCAAATCAAACATGCGGAGGATCCGCTGTGGCGCCCCCTAACGGGAGAAGCCTAAAAGAAAGTTTTTAGAAAAGCATCTCAGACCCGGAATCTGGGGCAACAGTGGCACCAAAATCTCACTCTTTCACACTACTCGCATGTCTTCCCTCACCACATCCATAAACCTCCTCCTTGTTCTTCCTCTTCTCCTCCTTCCTGGTGTCTCCATCCTCAGTATTCTCCTACTGATATACCCCATGTCCCTCCTCTGCACATGTCCAAACCATCTCAATCACACCTCCCTCACCTTGTCTCCAAAACGTCCTACATGCACTGTCCCTCTAATAAACTCATTTCTAATGGGGCAGCATATTAATATAATCCACATACAGCTGCAGAGACCTTCTCATTGTCTCAGTGTCACCACATGGACATTCAATAAATTAGTGAGAACCTCAAACACGGTTCCAAAAATTCAATCAAATTTGTGCAAATAAAAAAATTAAAACGTAATCGTGTAAGTGGCCTCATTTATAGAACTTTACAGGTTTCCTTTTTACCGTGTGTGTGTGTGTGTGTGTGTGTGTGTGTGTCTGCATTTTGTCTTTATTCCCAAACCAAATCTAGACGTAGCAGCCATGTGGATTTTCATTTAAGCAAAAACTCAAAACAACAAGCTCAACTATATTGTTCCCTTCAGAGCCATGGTCTTCAGGGCCGCTGCGAAATCGCAGGCCAGTAACTTTAAGTAAATATTTTATGTGGAGGAGAAAAAAAGCCAGAACACAAAGTAAAAACAGCACAATTACAGTTCATTCTGCTAAAAAAATAACCACAAGCCCTCTGAATGTCCTTATCAAAAGTATCTAAGACCATTAGAAGCAGAAGTGCACCAGTCCGAGGTCATGCACGACAGGATGTGGTAAGAGCTCACGTATTTCTTACACGTTTAACTTCTTTCTTCTCCAAAGTGATAAAAAAACATTTTTTTTTGGAATTTCTTGATCCATCCCTATCCAATCTGGCCTGCTCCGATGTGCTGATTCGGGTTCTTTATCCGGCTCCTAGCTGTCGATACGGCTTTCTGAAGTGATCAGTGTGAAGATGCTAGCGGATTGATTGTGGGGTTTTTTTTCTGGAACTACAAAAATCCTGTAAGAAACAACAGAGGAGCTTTGAGGGGAGATGCTGGTGCCTCTGTCAGACCTCCAGAACATCTCAGAGTCTCAGCGTAAGCTTTGGGAACGGTAGATCAGCTGGACAGGTACACATTCAAGATTTAAATGATGTAAACATGTAATCGTTTCCTGATACAACACACACGTTCATTCAGCTTCATAAGGACTGGATGGATGAGAGCGTGATGGAGCGATGGCGGTGAAAACGTCTGCACTGTGCGCTAGCGTGAGGGTATAAGGTTCCTGTACGGGTCACTGTGGATAGACGCTAAATGCTGGGAAAATAATAAACAAACAAATGTAATGTGCGCAGTATATTCCAGATAAAATGGCGCAGAAATCCATGCTAACACGATTTGCAGTCGATGGAGTGGAGGTTTGGATTAGCTATTCGACTCACGTGTACTGCTGCACGTGCTCGAGCAACGATCTACAGCCTGAACTGGATCGGCCAAGCCGCTGAGAATCATCTCCTTCTTGTGATTCAGTGTTTTTATCATTTTGATGATGCAACTTCCTGTTGATCATGTGACCTAAAGAGCAGCTCAAATACAGGTAGAGGTGTTGAGGTAACAGGGCTGTGTGAATGTGCTAGGACATAAAGAAACCTGTACTAAATGATAATCTGATGAGATATAAGACAAAGTAAAGCCAAAAAATGATTTTAAATCAGTATTATATGTATGAGGTGTAAATGTAAGGTCTAGTAGAGTGAAGCAGGTAAAAACGTTCTGCTTTATCAGCACTGAATTTGTACTTTACTGGTGTTTCCTTCACATACGTTTGTTATTTCAGTAGCAAAGAAATGGCGAGTTTCCAGTTCTGCTCACGTTTCAAGGTTAAAGAACAGCTTTAAGCTCTGAATCATGCAAGGAAAATAAATAAATAAATAAATAAATAAATAAATAAGGGCTCTGACATCTAAGACCATGTTCCCAAATTATGGAGGACAAACTGCTTCCAAATGCGCAGTAATTACGCGTCTCGGTCCTGTGCTGTTCGCGTTCGCCTGCTCATTAGCGTCATTTGAGGTGAGAGCGAGGAGACTTGGACGCAATTACCACCTTCTGAGAGCAGTGCTGCGCTAAGGGGCTTAGCAGGAAAAAGGTGGGGCTATGCAGGGAATAGGGCAGGGCTGAAAAGGAACAGGGCAGGGCTAAGCAGAGAGTGGGTGGGGCTCAGCAGGGAGAGGGTAAGCAAAAACAGGGCGGGGTCAAGCAGAGAGTGGGTGGGGCTCAGCAGGGAGGGGGTAAGCAGAAACATGGCGTGCTAGGCAGGATCAGGGCGGGGCTAAGCAGGGAATGGGGCAGGCAGGAGCAGTGATTGAGAGGTCGTCAGCGCTAACACTCTGATTAATGGAGGGGTGTAGAGCAGCCAGAGGGGAGGCGCTGATTAATACAGAGATAATTACTGTAACAAAAATGTGGCCTCGTAAATGTGAATGTTCCCTCGAGGCTGAAGTAAGGTCGCGCAAATTCATCGAGTCTGTTGAATCTGTGGACGGAGCTGCAGCTGGTGAGACGCATGGGAGGAGGTGACGGAGGTGCTGGTGTTGTGGACGCATGACCTGATACTGATCCACAATTACAAAAGCAATGGTACATGGGGACAGATGTGTACCAGAGACACAGGAACAGGGTTGTTTCTGGAAACTCAATGTTGTTACCACCCACACCAACAGCACACCACACCCTCAGTCTGCTCAGACCTGCACTTTTACATCTACTAGAAACAGTTACAAATAAACACATAATTTCAGTCAATTTACTCATCTTGCTTTATTCAGGGGGACATTATCTGTCTATCAGAATGAAAAACCTGCAGAAATATTAATCGATTTCTGCCAATGACCTCCATCTCTTAAACATCCCATAATGCTTTTCATCAGCCATTTATTATCATCAACTACATCAACACCCCAAACCTACAGTACATCACCAAAACCACCAACAACACCAGCACCAGAAACATCACCACCACCACCAGCAACATCACCACCACCACCAGAAACATCACCACCACCAGCAACATCACCACCACCACCAGCAACATCACCATCAACAACAACACCAGCAACATCACCACTATCACCACTAACAACAGCAACATCACCACCACCACCAACACCACCACCACTACCACCAACACCAGCAACATCACCACCATCACCACCACCAAAAACAACACAAACCTGTCCAAAACAAACACACAATCATGTTCATATCATCTTGAACTTTAGATCTCTGTTTAAAATAAAACCCAGGTGACGTTTTCTCCTCCCCCCACTCTTTCCCTCTCTCTCTCTCTCTCTCTCTCTCTCTCTCTCTCTCTCTCACACACACAGACACACACTCTCTCTCTCTCCATCTTTCTCCCCCACTCTTTCCCTCTCTCTCTCTCTCTCTCTCTCTCTCTCTCTCTCTCTCTCTCTCTCTCACACACACAGACACACACTCTCTCTCTCTCCATCTTTCTCCCCCACTCTTTCTTTCTCTCTCTCTCTCTCTCTCTCTCTCTCTCTCTCTTCCAGCAACTTTCTGGTTTTGTCCCCTGGGATCTGGGTCCTGATGCATGTTTAATGCAAACAAGCATAATTTCTATCCGCTGCTGAACTTTGGTGCATCACATTAAATCCCTAGTGAAGTGTAAAATGATATCTAGAAAAAGTTCCTGAGAGAGAGAGAGAGAGAGAGAGAGAGAGAGAGAGAGAGAGAGAGAGAGAGAGAGAGAGAGAGAGAGAAGCATCTGCAATGCTAAGCAGTGAGCTAACTCAGGCCTCACCACTGGTTAGATTTGCTTTTGCAGTTTGCTTACTATTTTTCCCAAACAAACACACACACACACACACACACACACACACACACACACACACACACACACACACACACACAGATGCTGATGCTAGCTCCGTATGCAGAGTGAGTGTTGGTGAAAGAGGAATGAATTATTAATGAAGTCTGTCTTCCAGCATTAACGCGAGCACACTGAAGCTCCTCACCGTCCCACCGTATAGAACCAGAGAGCAGGGGGAGGAGCTAAACAGGGTCCACTTGGGGAGGGTGGAGCCAGTGGGAGGAGTTTTAAAGTCCAGGACTCTGGAGAAGACCTGGGAAACATCCGGAGTGGGAGGACGGTGAAGAAAAGCCAAACCACCCGATGAGCTTCGGAACTGGGATTCATTCCACATCTAGTGTTCGAGTTCCAAACAAAAAAAAAAACGCTTTCTCTTACATTCATCTGGCACACCATGTACCACTTACAACTGACAGGGTTTGACAATTTTCCATGTTTTGTGTGTGTGTGTGTGTGTGTGTGTGTGTGTGTGTGTGTGTGTGTGTGTGTGTGTGGCATAAAGTTGGCCAAAATGTTCTCACTGATGAAAAAGAAAAACAGAACGAGGACAATTTGATTGAAAACATTAAAATCTCAAACATGAAGCCGAAGAGCACAAAGGAGACGACACGGAGGACGAGGTGTAAAACAACCCCCCTGCCCCATACACACACACACACACACACACACACACACACACACACACACACACACACACACACACACACACACACACACCTTCATTAGAGTCACAAACACAGAGACACATTACAGGACTGACACAGGACACCGTAACTGCAGTGTTCAACACGAGCCGTCTGATACCGAACATCGACTGGACCTCACTGCCCTGTATGTGTGTGTGTGTGTGTGTGTGTGTGTGTGTGTGTGTGTGTGTGTGTGAGAGACACTGTGACTTCAGGCTGTTACACACGTATCTTAGGTAAATTCGGCGAGTGTATAATGCGTATTTGTCTTTCTGAGGCAGGAAGGTGAATGAACAGACAGCGAGGCTGCTCACGTATGCATTAAATACAAACGCTTTGCTCAGACAGCTGCCAGACTCTGCCACAGAACACACACAAGCACAGGAGGCAGAGCGACTAAATGACGGGGAACGCCACATCTATACCACATACACTTCTCTCAGAGAGAGAGAGAGAGGGAGAGAGAGAGAGAGAGAGAGAGAGAGAGATCATCTGAGTAAAAGAGAGGAATAAAAGTTAGTGTAAAAAGCGAGAGAGTGAGAATTAATCTGAGGGTTTATATTTCCTGCGGCTGCTTCGCTCGCGCTCCCGGCATCTGATTACTCGTGTTATTGTGAGCAAATTACATCAAATCCTGCAAATCCTGCAAAGCTGAAATTATTACATGCAAACATCATTAATAAATAATCCAAGAACTGAATTCGTTTACTTCTATTGAATAAACAAATATCAAAATCAAAAATGTATTCGAAACACAAATAAATAAATAAATAAATAAATAAATAAATAAATAATACAAAAATGATTAGTTACAAAAAAATTATCAAATCAAATAAATCAATTTTACTGAAATAATAATCCACTCCATCATATATTATTTATTTATTTATTAAAATATAAATATGTATTAGTAAATTAAGGTAACTATAAATAAAAATAAAAGAATGTATATAAAATTACATACTGAACAATTCAATAAAATATTAAGTGATTTTTAAATATGGTATTATGTATAATAATTATTATACAATTAATTTATTTATCAGTGCAATAACGTGACGTTTTTTATGATCTGAAATATTACCCTGGTATGAGATCTGGAGGTTTCTGGTGTCAACCCAAACCAGCACCAACAATTAGTACATCAATAAAATTAAATTAAATCTTTTAAATAAAAGGAAAAAAAGCGAGTGAGTTATTAAACTTGATGTTTCCACTGAGGAATCTGGTTTAATGTAAAATTATTAACAGTCCAACATCAGCACACATCTGCTTTTCATATGTGAAGGCTGTTTGACGTGACGTATAAACACACTGAATAATATCATATAATAATGTTGATTTATTTGGTTATAAAAGTAGTTTTGATTACATCAATAAGGTTCTGATTTTACTCTAATATGCGTTTCTTCCGTCTGAATAAAACCCAAACTATTTAAAGATCAGATTCAGTATGTAATAATATGTACAATAATATTTCTTTAAGCCCAAACATGCAGGTTTTGAATACGTTTCCTGAACTTTACACACTGATGGAACACATTAGAGCTGATTGGAGCTGCTGCTCTTGGATGTATTGAGGTTTGGATGAAACTCGGGCATTTTTACAGAATAATATTATAAAAATAAAGAGAATAAATATACAGTGCGGTTTGTACGTCTGATACGCATTCTTTTCTAAAACAATACAACTTTTTTTATTACTTCGAATTTATATTATCTGCAGGAACACGAGTGAAAATGGTTTTAATATTTGATATATATTTTTCTATATTTGCATGAAGTTCAGTGCATGTCCTCACGTTTAATTCTTTTACTTTCAGTCAAACCACAAATGAAAAGAACCTACGAATAATGCAGAATAAATATTCCAAATAAAGTGTTTCTTTAATTCAGTTATAAATTCTGTTTTATATAAATATAAATAAATAATAAACATAATTTACAGACGTTTCAGTCATTTTTTTAGAGAACAGTAAATAAAACCCAGCTCATCTCACGTCAGGGTGAGTGCGTGATTATACATTAGTTTTAATAAACCTGCACTATTTATAAACTCTGTCAAACTTTCTCCAGTAATGAGAACATGTACTGGTGCAGTACCATCATCACCACCACCACCATCATCATCATCATCATCATCATCATCGTCCCAAAACACGAAAACTTCTCTGACTACATGATGACAGCTGGCGAAAGTTATTGCGCTGAAACTCCAAGTGGGAGGAAAAAGTGGAAAAGGGTTTCCAAGCGAACAGCAGGAATATGGAGAAAGCGATTGCCTTCCAAACACGAGCACTTTCCAGGAGAGAGGTTTAGTTTGTGCGTGGAGCAAATCCGTGCAGGCGAGGGAAGTGTGCGTGAGAGCACGAGGAATTGTGAATGAAAGCGTTCGACTTTGGGCACTAAAATAGCACCATATGTTTCTCCTATGAAATCCGTGGAATGCTGATGTGCCACAGCCGAGCTTCAAGCCGACTCCCTCCGGCTCTTTACAGAGCAAAGAGTTTTTACAATTTCCTTCCAAGAAACAAATATCGCTGGAGATGTTACTCAAAAAATCCAACATTACTGATGTCCAGTGAACAAACAACAGCAAATCCTCTAAACATAAAACAGATCCTTCTATAGATCTTCATCACTAATATTAAACCGCTATTAATAAATCAATACTTTAAAGATTTAATAATAAATTTATTACACGTACTAAACGCAGTCACTGACAATCATTCAATAGTTTAATACGCCGCTTTAATAGGAACTACTGAATCCCTGCACATTCATGCAATTATCTAATCAGCCAATCACGTGGCAGCAGCACGATGTGTAGGATCATGCAGGTCACAATCTCCATTCACGCTTCAGATAAAAAAATCAGAATGAAGGAAAAAACTTTTGTGGTTTAAGGAATTTGTACAAATTTATGGGAATCTCTCAGGATTTTAGTCTGCAGAGATTCTGCTTGTGATGGTTTGAAAAACAGGAACACCTCGGAGAACGGAGAAGAACGTTCAGACTGTCGTGAGCGTACAGGAGGAGAACCTCACATTAACACTCTTTACAACTGTAGTGAGTAGAAAAGCATCTACATCAGCATTCGGATTTCACTTCTGTGAGGTAAAGACAGAACCGTGAGACTGTCAGGAGTGAGATTTTATATCTGCGTGATTTCATGCATCTCCTACTACATGACCATCTCGAGGGATAATCACATCTGAGCAGGGCTACAGGTGTTCCTAATAAAGTGACCGCTGAGCTGTTTATAGGGCTCAGATTTAACAAGATTCAGCATGCATGAATCCCACTTTCTTATCTGTGTCTATGTAAAAAAAAAAAAAAAAAAGAAAGATTTTATACACACACACACACACACACACACACACACACACACACACTCGTAACCACACCGAATGTTCTACAGCACAACTTGGGCAAACACAAGGACATGCTCCGATTTATTTAAGCTGAAATCTCTCTCTTCTCCCCACATCCCTTCTTCCTCACTCTCCAGCAGCAGCAGAGCAAATCCATCAGGTCCAGGAGCCAATCTCGTGTCACACGTCTCCACTCGGCTCGCCGGGGGCAGAGGTGGCTCCGGTACTCTCACACTCCCCCGAAACCCAGCTCGGAGCATGTGAATTACTTTGTGATTTGGGCAGAACAAGGTTAGAGCGCATGGAGAAAAAGGTGCCATGCGAGCAGAAGGTCTGTCAGGATGGAAATTGGCTCGCGCATGTTGATCTTAACGCCTGTCTTCTAAACACCGAACACATCGGGAGGTAGAGCTCTCCCTCAACATCTCAGTAGGAACGTAAATAAATAAGTGAAGCTCACAGGATTCTTCACATTTCTAACCGGTATATTTCTGTCTTTCTCCTGCCTCGTTTCAGAATACAGGACGTCCGGAGAAGCCGAGGGGCCGAGAAAAGAACCCGGAATCCTGGCAGTTCGGGTGACGAGTCGGACCACATGCCGAATCTAGAGAAGCTCAAACGTCGCTTCAGAAAGAACACAGAGCGCTTCCTGAGATCTTCAAACAACATCTCTACAACTTACACAATAACTCAATGAATTTACACGCATCGAACACCATCGTGTCATAAACACATCCAAAATATAAATAAATCCAGATTTATTTCCAGGACTTACGAGGTTAAGCTACGGTTTCGGTACAAATCAAAATGGGGATGAAAGAGGGAGGGGGGGAGACGGGGGGAAACGGAGGGGTAGACGGAGGGGAAGACGGGGGGTGGGGGAACAGCCTCTTCCATTCTGCCCCGATCGCGTCGCCACGGCAGCTGCGGGAAATCTCCATGGCAACTCCCACCTGGGAGCACTTGTTAACATGAAAGCGGCTTTGGCCTGTATGGAGCTCAACAGGTTTGGGGTGGAAGAAACGGAGGGAAAGAGAGAAAGATGCTGGCTATCAATCCGTGTGCAATTTGTCATCAGCTTTTCTGCTTTTCTCATACAGCTCTCGCTCTCAAGGCCTTCGCTCCCTCACACTTTTTTTCTTTTCCTCCGGGAGGGAAAGAGGTGCTTCAGTGGAGACAAAGTAAAAATACAGGAAGGCCCCAAAAAAACAAAAAAAAAGGTAAAAAACTAAAAATGCATCAGAGAGCATAAAAAAACAAGAGCTGCTGAAAGCTGAAAGCAGCGTAGTCTCTGCTAAACTCATCCACGCCGCATAATTCCAAGAAAAGTCTGACGGTTCGATACAAAATTGAATGGTTTAAGTAATGACTGAGATGGGAGAGATTTTCAATTTCAAACCGAAATGTGGAGGTCATTATTTTTCCTTTTGAAGACGCCATAATGGAGCTGGCTGGAATATATTCCTGCAATTTCAAGTAGAACTACATTAATGCTAAGATACTCTTTCATCTCCTAAATCTATCTCATTTGGCCTGGCTGTAAAAAAAAAAAAAAAAAAAAAAAAAAAAAAAAAGATCGAGGGTCGGGGGTGGGGGTGGTGGTGGGAGCAGGTCCCCGAGTCCCTGATGGCAATTCGTCCACTTCATTGCTTTCAATATCAATCATAGAAAATGAGAGTTAAGTCACAGGAGTCGGGGAGATCTTTCTCCTGCCGAGCGCTGGCCGTTATTCCCATCATTCCAGCCTAGAGCGAGTCCACGAGTGAAAATCCTCAGGAGTTGCCCTGCACATGGAGGGATTTGTTCAGGCAGACACAACGTTCTGCCTTTTATTTATTAAAACACACCGCCGTGATTGTGAAGGCTGACAGGCAGCTGTTATCTACTGCATTCTTTCTCCACCAAAGCCATCAGTATTCAGCGTTACAGGTGATGGTGAGACATACAAAGCTGCTACTTTGCCCTTTCAGGTTCTGCCCAAACTCCGGCCTCGGAGAGGGTGAGAAGAGGGGGATTTTATTCACAGGTAAAAAAGTTTGATTCATCATTCCTGGGGTGAAGTCAGGCTGACAGATCGAGGAGTCCGAAGAGGCTTTAAATTTCAAATGCGCTCCTGCTTTAATACACCAACACTGTATGTGCTCATGTCTGTGTGATCCTGTCCTCACTGTAGTGTTCTGATGGAGAGAACATCCAAAATACATCGCATTTACACCCGAACCCGCGCTAGTCCTAGTTCACACGAGTCCAATCGCTGCAGCACGGCTAACTTTTAAAAAATGTAACGAGAGAAACAATACACGAATACAGACGGGACGTATTACAGTAGATACTGTGGAGATGCAAATATTACAGCAGCCCAAAAAATGTGTCTGGCTTCCAAACATCATCACTTTCCAAGACTTTCTCCTGGTGGAAAAACCTCGGAGACTAAACGCAAAACTTCATATCGATCAACAATCACACTTTTGTGTTATCGTGATTAGATCGGATAAATGTTCAGTCTTACGAGTCTCTTTCAATCAGCTGTTACTAACATATAACAACTCAAAGTGAAGATCCGATAGACAGCTGGCAGAAGCTCCTGTTACTCCAAACTGACCTTCTGAACCAATCAGAATCGAGATTTGGTAAAAACACGTACAAATGTGACTAATTAAAGCAGTGTTGAGAGAGATGTTTAGCCCGTCACATCATCTACCATGTAAAGCGCGCGCGCGCGCGCACACACACGCACACACACACACACACACACACGCACACACACACACGCACACACACACACGCACACACACACACGCACACACACACACGCACACACACACACACACGCACACACACACAGAGAAATTTGTTCGAATGTGTCCTTTCCTCCAGACTCTTGTTCTTGTGTTGGTCTCGATTGCCTCCTGCAGCTAGAATATTATATTATTAAAAGTTATTGCAGCAATAAAACACATGCAAGACTTATGTTTCAATAACCTGCGTTATAACCTTCGCTTCGGGAACAAAAACAATAAGAAACCCACGAACGTCACCTTGGAGCACGGCACCAGGGAACTCACGGTAAATAATAATAATAAAAAGATCTGTTGCCAAATAAATCACCGAAACAAAATGACGACAAAACGGCTTCAACGAGGAGGAAAAGAACAGCGTTATGGAAAAATCCAAGGCTGAAGAATCATCGATCGGTTCCTCAGAACTGCTGGGTTTCACTGTCGTCTCAAAGTCTGTTTAATGACCTTTTTCAATCTGTGGCTGAGAGTCCGGCCGATGCAACGTCTGCAAATAGCTTTAATTAAAGGAGAGGAGCGGAGCGGCGTTTCCAACGTGCAGTGGGGTGAACTGCTTACGCTCGCTCTGGTCAGGAGGTAATGGAGCGGAGTAATCAGGTAAACTGATGTTTTATTCCCTCTCTGGATTTGTTTACACCACAGTGGCGTCGGTGCGGAAGAAAAAAACTCAATCCGAATATAAAAGATAAACACTGTGGTGACGCATTTGTAGGTAATAAATCCAGATCCTGACAGGTTTGCTGTTGGAGTTCCTGAGACGACGCCCTGTGACATCATTTAGTCTACAATCAGAAAAAGAAGCTTGAAATTAACGTCTGGATGAAACTTCAACATCAAATTAATGACCCCGGAATTAAATATGAGTAACGGTTCACACGTTACACACCAAACCGGAAGAAAGGAATCAGAAGTGTTTGATTGTTCAGTAGATGTAAAAGCTCCTCTGAGCGATTTTTTCTTCATTGCCAGTGATTTATTTTATTGTAAATGCAGTAAAAGGCTGTAAAACTGTGATCAAAAATGCATTCCAAAAAGCACAGAGTCAATTCATCTCAGCGAAGCTCCACCTGTCCTCTATTTCTCTTCCTGATCTGGAGGAACTGAATAAACCCTCACTATTGCATTATTCGATTTATTTATTTATTTGTGGCCATCGCCCCGGACTTCCCATAATCTTCCTGCAGCCTTTTCATTTTCACTCCGAGCTCCGTAGTCGCTGAACCATTTCCATAATCTCCATTAACCACTTCAAATGGGTCCTTTAAGAGCACTCCAATTTACATAATCCCATTAACTCTGTGGTTACTGCGCTGCCTTTTACCACCTTCCTGCACAACATCCCATCGGAAAATTAGAAAAAGAATGCTAAAAACACACCGGGAATGGGATTTCTTTCTAGCCAGGATGTGATACAAGCTGTTTGTGACCTTCCATGAGCAGCATCAGCCACGTTCAGCTCCAGCGTTCGCTCTCAGAGGAATGAAAAGCGTCTACAAGTTTTCCATTCCAGTAATAAAAAAATAAATACAAAAAACATGCGCAAAAGTTCTCTGTTATAATACACCTTTATTTACCTCGCTGGCTAATTACCCGCTCCTTCATGACTTTTATTAGGAGTGTTGAGGCGGCGGTGAGGAAACCCGGCCCTGTGGGTCGCCCCTGTCGCGCCACATTATCATTTAGGCCCAATTACGCTCTCGTTAATGAACTATAAATTGGATTGCTGTTCCTGCTGCTGCTCGAGCTGGAATTTGTGTTGGAAAGCGCGTTCAATAACAGTGATGAAAAGTAATAAAAGGAAGGAATTGCGCTCGAAGCTGATTCGACTGCACGATGCAGGAAGACCTTCGAGCAACTTAATTTCATATGCAGTGATGATGCTCAGTAAAGAAATATATAATTAACGATTCGGATTGAATTATCGAGGAAAAGTGGTGTTATAGTCTGTATGCTGATGGATTACAGTGTAATTGTGATCATTTAATACGGAAAAATGTAAACAAATTAAAAACGGTCACAGAGGGGCGGAGTCAAACCGGAGGGCGGAGTCAGACCAGGGGGCAGAGTCAAACCGGAGGGCGGAGTCAGACCAAAAGTTTATTTTGTCTTATTTTGTATGTAAATCTTATAGTATAGTTTTTTTGATTTATTTTTACTGCATAGTTTATACTCAATATTTTTATTTGATTAAATTTTTTTATATTCTATTTACATTTACATTTCTTCAGTATTGGACAGTCGTAAAAAGAATTTCAGTCACTCTGTATGAATGTGTATGTTACTGTTTCAGATTGGATAAGTGACTCCTATGTCTGACTCCACCCCCATGTCTGAGACTCCACCCCCTGGCCTGACTCCACCCCCTTGTCTACTGGATTTATAGCGATTTGTTTGTAATAACACATTTCTGTTTTTACAGTGATCTCAAATTGATCCTTTTTTCTAAGTGGGAGGAGTCAACATTCCTCTTTTCCTGTCAATCAATTAATATACAGGAAAGAAAGCGTGTCGGAAAAAAGGTCAGTAACGAATGAGAGTAAAAACACAAACTCATTTTATATTGTATTTAAAGCTTTGTGTTTGCTTTTATACTCTGGGTATTTTCACAGCTGCCGTATCGGATTTTGCTCAGCACATACACACCAGACCATTTTCCCAACATATTCCCAAACATTCCGACTCGTCAGTTACTCGTTTATTCTACAACTAGAAGTTCGACGTGAACGAGGGACTTGATGATGTCATGAACAGGGCGAGATTTTACACCGTAACATGCATCATATAATTCTCTCTTTCTCACACACACACACACACACACACACACACACACACACACACACACAGTACAAAGTGTGATAAATGAGAGCAGCAGTGCTGCACCTGTACAGTAACAGGATGTGAGGAAACGTATCAGAAAGTGGATATTGCGACGGTGCAGAAGATAAAATGCTGCACAGGACACTGGTTGAAAGTGGATTTTTTTCCCCCTTCATTTTCTTCTTCTTCTTTAATGGTACGGCTCCACAGCCAATCAATAAGCAATCTGTTAAGGTTTTAGCCTGAGAAAATGCTCTTAATAAAGACTCCCCTTGGGCTCCACTGTGAGCATCAGAGAAACTCGAGCAACAACAGATGCCCGCTGCGGGACCGACGGCTACCTGTGTAATCCACGCCGGCCGCGCGGTAGAAGGACGATAATTCACACCACTGTGCTCCTGACGGGTTCCTGGCCAACGCCTGTGATGGAATTTTCTTAGCTCTCGGATCAGATTTCAGATTCCCAACACCCCTCTGACACGCAGCCCTGCCCTCGGTCCGGAAAAAGCAGAGAGGAAGAAAGACCCGACACACACGTGACGAATCTGAAACACACACTGTACACGCACACGTGTTCGCTGTAAATCAGTGCACGTTAATCAGCGGCGGAGATCTGAACTCGTTAAAGGGCATTTTTTTTATATTTATAGGTTTTACAATTATTTTTACATTAACACATAAATAAACTTTTTTTTTAATCTGGAAAAATTATGTCAAAATAAATCATTTAGAAAGAAAGAAAGAAAGAAAGAAAGAAAGAAAGAAAGAAAGAAAGAAAGAAAGAAAGAAAGAAAGAAAGAAAGAAAGAAAGAAGATTTGAGAATAAATATTATTTCGCTTATTGGCGCTTCTGAATTCTTGACTCTGATTGATCAGAAGGTTTTGAGTTATTTTTTGTTATTATTATTTCAGCATCTTTTCTCTGCCTTTCTCTTTATTATTGTTACTTAAAATATGAAAAGAAAAGCAAAAAAGCAGAAGTTATACACTGATACACGCGTCATAACGTCACAACAGCCAGGAGACATCTGGTGCAGCTTAAAGTCAGGAGATGTTTCTTCATCATTTCTGGAATGAGTCTCCAGTGTCAGAGATTTGTAACTACATTAAATCTGTTCCTTTGTATTTTCAATCACAGAAAAGTCAAGCAGCAGATTTTGTTTAAATCATTTCAAACAAAAAGGATAAACAGGATGTCAAAACGAATGATGCTTAGAGTCGCTATAACGTCTCAAAATAAACGTGACAAACTATGACGTGTTAATCACAACATAAAGAACAATTCACTGACCAACTGCTGCAGAATTAAATCTTTTAGTGTCTTTAAATCTGCTCTGAATTCCTCCTTTTTTTGAAAAACATTCAAGTGATTTTCTTTTTTTTATGTTTATTTTAATTATTTATTGTATTTTTTATTCTTGGAAAACACTTTGAGATGTGACTTTGAAAGACGCTATATAACAGAAAGATGATGACAATAATAATAATTATTGTTATAATATAATATTTTTAAATATAATTATTATTACTATAAACAGTCAATCAGCAACATTTATAGCGTTTCAAATAGCTGACTGTATAATCCCCCCCCCCCCCCCCCAGGGGCCAATCAGGAGCCTGGAGAATCTGAACCTGCAACAATAAAGGAAGCTTTACTTTCACGCAGAACAACTTCATAAACTTTTCGCTGGAACAGCACAAAACGCTGGATACATAAATACCAGGGACACAAAAATGACACAACAATTCAACACGGACCCCGAGCGCTTTACAGCGGAGCTCCAACACGAACTGGGCAACCAATTAAAGACGATGTGAAGGCCTGAGGCAGTTCTAATACTCTCCATCTCTCCTGTCCATGCAGGCTGAGTGCTACTTAGCAGAGTGCTAGGAGAGCGTTTCTTCTAAACAGGCAGGAGAGAGCGGGCACAGTGCCCTCCAGAGACGCAGAGATTAAGGGCAGCATTAAGCAGCCTGCTGCTGTGTTCCAGCGCGACCCGCCCTATTAAACAACGTGAAACCAGACACGGACGTGAACGCAGAAAGACGAATACGCGCTACGGCACGTGCTCTAAACACAACGACTGTTTTTACGATCTTGATTTTCATTTCTAAATCGATATACATGGTGCAGAGCGGATATTACGGGAACACTGATACGGCTTTTGCTGAGCGGCTCGTTGCTACCTGCGTATACATTTCAAGTAAACTCGTGTTCCCATGACACATAATCCATACATGATGGACTAACAGTGCATTCTTCTTTAACCGCCACATTAGACACAAGTAAGTCTGATAGACTGGGCTTTTGAAGTGATCCGAGTGCCCACTGCACTTTTAGTGGTTACACACACACACACACACACACACACACACACACACACACACACACGGAGACCATCCACATCCTCCAAAGCTGTTCAAACTGATCAGCCATGCAAACCGGCTCAGCTAGCAAGTCATAGTTTCTTTGAAAGAAAGCGTGAACAAAGAGCCTTCAGCTCCCCTCGGCGTGTCCCCATACCTGAGTCTTGTCTCTGCTTTAATTACACCTCTGAAGAGTGTAAACGTGAACCTGAGGAACCCACACGCTGTGGACTGAGTCAGCAAGTCCACTTTCTATGGGAACTCCTGTTAATTGCGACTCCAACAGGGATGATGGAGCAAGAAAGGAATGGGAGGTGGAGGTGGAGGGGATGGACTGCTGGACCACTGAAATCCTTTTAGCTAAAGCTAATGTGGCAGAAAAGACTCTTCCAGTGGAGTCTCTCTCAGTCACGTTAATCCCTGTATGTGGAGCGACAAAGAGTTCAGTCGCCTGGTGCTTCCGAAGATTCCCTCATTGCCCATTCCTCAGGCAGATTACACCGAGCCCCTGGTCACTGCGACTTCCACCTGTAGGTCGGTCCTGAAATCAGGTCCTGAAACCTGCCTTGCGAAAGTAGCAAGAAAACGCATGAACGTAGTTTCGTCTTCAGCTTCTAGAGGAAAAATAAAGCTTGAAACACACATAATTCACTTTTTCGCAGATTTTGTGATCTATTATTCTCATGTACTGTAACGCAGCTTTGAGACCATGTCCATTATGAAAAGTTTTATAGAAATAAACTTGAACTAAGAACATGAGACAAAGGAGAAGATCTCCAGTGACTCGAGCAGGAGCTCAAGACCAGCATAAGTATCTCGCTTTGAAAAACAACTTGCTCTAACAGCGACTCTAAAAAACTCTGAACGAGTATCAATCGGAACATTAAGACAAACTGCACAGAGAAGAAAAAATCCATGAGATAATCTTACAGCTACGCTTCTTCATGCTAATCTAAAATTCACCCGCGAAGCTAATCCAACCGTTTCAGCCTTTCCTGTCTTCTCACCAGGCCTTTTCATCCTAGCAGTTTTCCACTTTGGTACAGCTGTCCTCCAGTCACCCTAAACCATCTCCGTTACCCGCTGATGGGTGTTGGCTCTGGAAAGCTCTTTCCATGGATAGTTCATCATAGGAAACCCATTTAAAAAAGCACATCTTGAAAAGTCCTTCGCTTTAGGTGTGGTTATGAATGCTGATAATGAGCCGTGAAATTCTTCCCTGTCCCGAGTAGACGCTGAGATAGCAGACAGTGGCTTTTTGAAAAGAAAAAAATGAAAAAAACGCTAAGTGCTTGGACACCTGGTGAGCAAAGTAGTTACCCAGACAGCTGCCAAAAGCTTTTGGAGAAGAGAAAAAATATACCAACACGCATGACTATTAAACAACATGCAAGGCTGAGAGGCTATTTTCTGTGCACGCTGGTAATTGTGTGCACCGAGGTATAGTTTATGGACGACTCCGACTGGGCTCTGGGACTCACAAATGTCATGCTTACAGCATACACGTGCTTATTTCTCTATGAACAGATATGAAAAAGAATATCCAGAGGATGCACAGAAACGGAATAGATAGCCAGACTAGCGTGAAAACAGACGCGTGGGATTTCTCGCAATAAGGATATCAATGGTCCTGAAATATGAAATATCTGATTAGTTTTGAAAACTGATGGTGAACAGGTCAACTGGTCCGTTTGCAGATTTCTCCGAGAACCAAATACGTAGCCCTCGTCAAGCCAGACCAACCATTCACTTCCATGGAGACCAACAAAGCTCACCAAGGAACCTTAAAGCCTTCTGGAGGAGTTTCTCCTTTCAAGAGTAAATCCTGGAATTAAAGATATAGTTCTATAGGGTGGGTTTTCTCTTCAGCCTCTTAAAAGACTGCGATCCTCCTTTTAGCCATTGACTCTTTTCAGGACAGAATGTAAACAGCTATGTTAATGCAATGGAACACACTTTCCAACACCGATTCACAGGGTTCTGAGGGTTCCTGTTACACACCTCATGCCTTATGATATGTGTTTTTATATATATATACACACACACACACACACACACACACACACACACACACACACACACACACACACACTCCTCCCATATACATCTTAAAAATCTCAAAATATAATAATAGTTTTTTTTTTTATCTTTTATCCTTTATCGTTTTTTCACTTCAGTAATGTAGCTGAGAAACAGCAGAATCGATAATTGTTCCACAGGAAGGAGATCTGTAGTGACTCTGGAAATTATATTTCACATAAAATTTGGAACTATTTAATGCACAAAAGCCAAAATGTTCGATTTTGAATCAATCATCAAGACAAATGCGTGTAAAACTTCAGCTCCATTATTATTATTATACATTATATTACACCAAAGGCACTTGATGCCACTCCAATGTTGGCACTTCCTCAAAGTTCTTGCACATAGCCGAAGCACTTCTTTGTTTTTTATGGCCTGTAATTTGTCTTTACAGTAGGATGAACAAGAAAAGGGCTTCTCTAATCCTATTAGTGCAGCACCTGAGCTGGAATGGCTAATCCTGTTTAAACTCACTACCCAAGCTCTATAATCCCCCCATATCCAGATGTTCAGCTGACTCCACCATCACCCAGAGGTGAGAGGGCAGTTTATCATCACAGGGTGACCTGTAGCAGCGGTCCGGTGTGGATTAATCCGAGCCCAGGCTGCAGTATTCTGGTTTGAGGAGCACACAGAAGAGGAAGGAGAACGGCTTGCTTTGCAAGTTGTGGTTTTTTTTGGATCGCATGTTCTGCTGGAGAATCTGAAAAGTATCATATTCGCTGGAATATTCGACATCCTGTGTCAGTTGCTGGATAGAGTTTGGCATTGCGGCTAAATTTAGATCCTGCTCTGTTTTCTACAGGTGAAAATGGATTTCGTTTTCTCTTCTGTATCTGTAGCACTCAGAAATAACACTTAGCGTTTCCTGGCCGGCGCAAGAGCGTGAGCGCGGATCAATCCGTAATCTCAGATGGAAAACGTTTGTCAAATTGAACACCTGGTAAACATGTGGTTGAAAGCCCTGTACTTGTTGTAATGATGTGACCTGCAGTTTATACTGAAGTCTGCATTCAAACTGGACTCGGTATTAAAACGTTTGTTGCTCAGACTCTAAACAGCGATCGATCCCTCCACAGTTTTAACATCTACACGTGAACTCAATTGGACTTTAGGACTAAAGATCTGTAGTATGCAGTTGATTTCTGGTAAAACTTACAGCAGATTGTCCCTTTCAAAGTCGATATTTCCCTTCACTGGAACTAATATTCCCAAACAGTGTTCCAGGATGATGATGATGCTCCTGTACACAAAGCGAGCTCCATGAAAATGTGAAGATTGACCTGGAAGAACTCGAGTGTCCTGCGCAGAACCCTGACCTCCTCAACCTCCGTGAACAGTAAAGTGCGGAATTTATCCGGATCGAGTTCTTCTTCCGAGAGTGATGGTCAGGGGTGCACATACTTTTAGCCATCCATTGTGGATGAACTCATTCACCAGTAACATCAATTACCGAAGAGGTAAGAGTTATTGATGCTGGTGCTGATGATGAGCAGTTAGTTGTGTAGTTAACTGATATTTTGCTTCCTGTTTGAAGATGCTTATGAGACATTTACAGCAAAAAAACTCCAACGTCAGCACTTTTGAATCTTCAGGACGTTTCCTCCTGAAGCTGCGATTTTATAAACACTGTAGCAAATCAGAACGTTGTGAAAGGTTTTGGTGAAGCTAGCTAGCTGTGTTTCTAGCTAACACTTCTAGTGTGTATCATGTCATGAAGGTTGTTCTTATTTAGTGTCTTGGATGATGATGAGAATCCTAAATCCACACACACACACACACACACACACACACACACACACACACTTGAGATTAAACTCTGCCGGTTGTTTCGAGTTTCTTTTCAGATAACGAAGCGTTTCTTCTCTCGGTGGGTGCAGTTTATTTCTTCTCTAAACGCTGCCGTTCTTTTGTTTCCGCTGGAGTTCGCAGTTTTTCTTTAAATGCTTCTCATTAATGGTGTTTGGCTCCATTTAGCCGTAACTGCTCTGCTGTTGTAAAGTAAAGTTACTCTGAAGGCTGAAATGCTGCGTGTGAAATGACGCCACTGACAGGATTTACATTTCACTTTCTCGTCTCGCTAAACGTTTCGGTTTCTCCGTCTGAAGCAACTCTGAAATGTTCACAGCTTCAAGCTGTGGTCCTGATGGCCTGAATACTTCACCTACACATTTAGGGTGAGTTATAGAGCATTTCTGCTCCTAACAAGCAATCAGAGTGAACACAGAGTGAACACAGCATCGTGTCCCCGAGTGCAAGTTCACAAATTGTTCTGCTATATTACTGTATTAGATCACAGCCTGGTGTTCGTGCTGACGCTCTGCTCCCAGGTTCCTTTCCCAAGCAGGACGTTTATAAACAGCAGACAAGCGTACAAGCTGCCTACAGATCTTCTCTTAGCGCTTCTGCTTTAAAGGGAAATATAAAAAAACGTTTAAAAAACATTTCGAAAACGTATAATACTCTAATACAGCTTCAGCTTTGTTCTGCTCGTTTCAGGAAAACATTCACAACATAGGAGTCATTACATTATATATGCGAGACATTTGGTCCACACAGGAAGCTCTTAAACGTGACTTATGACACCTAAACATTCTACAGAGTTTCCTCAGTCAACAACAGATAGCGACGGGCCAAACACGGACCTTCACCAATAAGATTTATTTCCATACCTTGCTCTCAGAGAGCAGATGTTTCCACTACATGCTGCATGTAAACAAACCAGGAAAAATACCAAGCAGAGAAAAGATTCTTAAATAAAATGCCGTAAAAGGACACAAAGTCCAATAAATACCTGGGATTAAAGCAGGCGGATCTTAATCAGAACCGAAGTGTTTTTCTAATCCGTCTACTTAAGCATCAGCTTCTACATGTTGTTCCTGCCATGTTTTTCTGCTCACCACTGTTGTAAAAAGTGTTTATGAGTTTCTAATCCTTCCTGTCAGATTAAACACGGCTCCTGTGCCTTTCCTCTGCGGATCTGCCGCACACTGGATGTTTTTAGTTTTCCGCACCACCTCGACTGATAAGCGAGAGCAGTATGGGAATCTGAGGAGGTTCCTCTGGTACCAAGGTCACATCTTTGCCCAATAAGTGTGAAGCTGTTTACGAGTCCGTGTGTGATTTTGTGCCTCATGACACCCCGTGATGATCGGATAATCGCATGAACGATTAATTATACAAAAGCATCTGGTGAGCATCGTATATTCCTCCATCATGATGTTCTTCACCGCCGGTCACAGCTACAGAACTAACAGGACAGCAACAGTGTGTTTACGTGTTCCAAACACAATCAGATAACTGGTCAAAAATGGTCAATAATCCGATGCATCTACATGCACTTAAGTAATTTGATAACGAGAAGAAACCGAGTCTACAGGGAGAAAAAAAAAAAGTCAGACTTACGCCGTAATCAAATTTCAAGTATCAAAGCTATTAGTTTAATTACATTCTCCAGCAGTAAGGTGGACGCGACGCCATGTTTTTTTACCAATCACCTGATAGACCCCCTTTAAACCACAACAAGTCAAATCATCACGTTTCACTGCTATTCAGCCCACAATCATGGAGAAAGATTTCTCCTGCAAGTCGTACTTACAAAGTCCACGTGAAGTCTCTCAGAACGTGCACGTGTTGGTACCATTTCTACTGAAACAGGAAGTCAAGGCGGGTCCCTTGTTAGACTCGCAGGGTTAAACCGTACTGTATCGTGGAGAGATTCAAAAAAGCATTCGATCGGATGGGAGATCTGATGAGAATCTAAAATGCGCAATGATGTCATCAGAATAACGATAAAACTAACGGACTTATCACAATGTGCTTTTTATGAGATTTTTGATTCTGGTTTTGACCGAAAAATGATTTGACATTATGTTTTTTGCATTTTAAAATGTTGAAAAAAAAATTATATATATATATTTTTTTTTTGTACCCTGTTTTTAATTTAATTGAATTGTTTATTGTACTCAAAATATCTTCAACATTAATTAATGTATCTTTAAACAACACTACAGTGAGAGTCTCATACTATTGATCATGTAATAGAAATGTCTTTAAGAATCGTAATAAAATGTAAAATTGTAATTTTAATTGCAGAAATCTTTACTGTGCAGAATAAATTTAATTAATTAAATAAAATGCTGCTTTCCTGTGCAGATCAGACGTATTTACTAAATTAATTGAGTTAATATACTAATAATAATTAATTTAATAAAAATTGTAAAAAAAAAAAAAAATTATATTTGCATTAAAGTATAAATCGCAAGAAAAAAAAAAAGAGTAAATCCTGAGGGCTGCATTTCCGAAAACACAAACTTCCTTTCTATTTCATATTTTTCTTTTTTGGTCGAAGCTGAAAAATAAGCCGACTGTGTGCCAACTATGAGGAAGCAGCTCACACTCACAAACATGTGCGCACACACACACACACACACACACACACACACACACACACACACACACACACACACGCACACACCTGCCACATTGAGGAGTGTGACTGTAAGACACACACAGTTGTTTAGATACAGAAACACTGGAGAAAAGCTGAATTGGTGAAGCTCAGGAGTGTGTGGGTTTGTGTGACCATCCAGCTCGACTGTACATCAAACCCCGTCCCAGCTGGAGTCCACGGCTGATTGTACGCTTGGTGTTTTTAGAGGAAAAGCTTCGGCCGTTTCAGTTCAGCCTTCCCATAACCCCAGAGCCTCCATCTCACATCAAACCTCCAGAAAACAGCGTTTTTATTCTTGCTCTGAAAGAATGACGGGTTTGACACGTCTGTGATTCAGGAGAGAGAAACTCCCAGGTGAACTGGACTGCTACACGTCTCCCAGGCTTCCCTGCATTCTCCAAATCCCAAACTTTTCTCCAGTTGTTTTGAAGGTCGAAGCTCACTGTGCTCTGTGCTAAAGCAAACACTCGCTCTCTCACGCCAAGCCAGGAACATGTGGGACGTGGAGCAGCGACCACTGTGAAGATCGCCTACATATATATATATATATATATATAAAAATACACACACAGTGCGGCCCAGAACTGTTTTTCCATTTAAAGCTTTTTATAGCGTTAATATTATAATAAGTAAATATTACTCAATATTCTGTACTATTTTTAGATCTCGTTTAAAAGAAAAGTCTCCTACAGACCAAATGATCTCAAATCATCAGATTTTCCTTGTGTCTCATTCCACTGAAGCGTGTGATCAGACATCACTGTGAGGAATCAGATCGAAAATGGACCAGAAGATTTACATTAACTTGGAGTCCATGCAGCTCAAATTCATAACCCAATACGAAGAAACCGAAACGACTACCAAACAAATTCTTTCTAGTATTTCACTCGGGTTGCAAAAATCTTTGTGTTAAATTAGAAGGATTTTTACTCAATTTGATTTTCAGACCACAGAGTGTTTATTTAATGTTCAACTAATTGTTCAACAAACAGAACATCTAACATTTAAAATTCTATGATCTCAAAGCCGAAGACGAGGAAAAGTTTTAAAATCATATTAATATACTGAACAATAAACTTTTACATTTTAATTTGTTATTTAATTTAATTTCTTATAAATCACTTTGTCCAAAGAATGTACACAATTATATAAAAAAAAAAAATAATAATAATATATATATATAAATGGAGCATTCTTGAATAATAAAAAGAAATTAAGTAATCATTAATATGAATATTTACAAAAATCGACTTAACAGTCCAAAACTTTCCTCAAAATAAAATTAATTCAGGTACATTAGGTCAAAATAATTTCTAAAATCCAGCGTAAAAATAATCATAATTTTGGGAATTTTAGCTACAGAAACAAATACAACATAAATTAATTTGAGAAATTTCGGACACTTTGGCGTTAACTAATGTGAAGCGACTTACATATGAAATATTTCATTTTCAGGAGATTTCCCAGAATCCTGATATTTAAATAGAAATACGAGGTGGATTTTCTGCAGTTTGGATATAATGTAGAAACGTAGGTGATCATTTTGTAGTTTACACTGAAACACGTGAAGAAAATGAAAACCCTGTTTACTTTTACACGTCAGTTAAACTGCACTTTTCCGATTAGATCCCATGAAATAAAACAGAGGTCAGCGTGAGCTATTATTTCTACACAATATTATTTACTATTATTTCTACACAAACTGTTTACACGGAAATTTCTTCTTTGTCTTTAAACTGCATAAATACATTTTTTTGTTTCAAATCATAAAGTACAAAACTGTAAAAAATAAATAAAAAAAAGAAGGCAGGATAGAAATCTGACAGTGACGTATTTACACGAGTGTTAATCATCATCAGTTCTCTTTACTGTTAAATATCTTCAGCTCATTTAGTTTACACGCTTTATCATCATCATCATCATCATCATCATCATCGTCGTCTCTCATCCGTGCATCAGATAAAACCACAAAACCATGTATGGTTAAACTTTTATAAATATATATTGATGTGATTTAAATGCAAGAGCGTTTGGTTGCTCGGGGGCTCAGGAGGATGAAGAGCAGTTTGGACTCGTCTGAGATTCTGACTCGCACTTTATTTAAAACATATAAAGCAGCTGTGGGAGAGCTCTGTTCCACTTTTTCCACCATAAATAGTGTACGCTGAATAGACGAGTGGTGAGAAAACAAGCCTCAACCCCGTGAGGCTGCTTAAAAAAAGCAGGAATAAAGCACACACACACACACACACACACACACACACACACACACACACACACACACACCAGGACTCCATGTCCAGGGCTTGATAAGCTGAGAGCCGTGTCCCGTCCCGATGCGAGTGAAATAAAACCCGTTGCCGAGACGCAACTTTCTGTCAAATCAGGACTCCGACAGCTCAAAAATCGCTTTTTTTTGGCGAGAGGGATCTCTATTCTCTGAGCACCGACATCAAATCCAGTTTGGAGTCCTCTCAGTGCACGTGACTGCCGACGTGGAAAATGAATGTGGGTCACGCATTAAAATGTATGAGAAGTGCAGAAGGTGTGATGACGTGCTGGTAGCTGCTGTTGCTGGGTATAAAAACACAGAAGGAAATAAACGCACAAACGTGTTTGTTCAAAATCTGCATTTCGGTTGAAATTTATTAAGAAATAACATCGAACGAACGGATTTGAGTTTATCAGCGAGCGTTAAGTCACGGATTACAGGAAAAATTGCAAAATGTGCATGGGGTCAAATTTCATATTTATAATAAATAAATAGATAAATAACCTACAATCTGCAACTCATACGTTTTATTCCGTCTTCTGAAGCAGTGTATGAGAATATACAGAGAAAATACATAATGACGGCTATTGAATTTAATATTATCAGACGTGTGTGTGTGTGTGTGTGTGTGTGTGTATACTTATATTTAATATATACTGTATATATTTAACCTACACCTAATATTTTTACTTTTCCAAAACCCCCAGATGGAACGAGTCGAGAAATCCAGCTGCAATTTGGCAAAAAAATTCATCCCGTCATTATTGAGTCTCTCCTCATAAATTTCTTTGACTCCCTTTTTTCAGTTGTCCTGAAAGCTGAATACGTTCTACTCGAATGATCCTGTGTGCCCGTCGCTCGCTCTCAGGCGTGGGACGTACGATCCGAACCCAATTTTGGGCCAAGGAGATAATATTTCTGCAGTAAGCAAAAAAATAAAAAATAAAACCCTGACATTCACGATGATGGCTGAGGGTTTGAGGCGGTGGACGCTCATGACTCCAATGCTGCATTTCCATAACTTTGATTAACATTGGAAATGAATGCTGTGTCCTGCAGTCAGAACTCGGCTCTGGGACTCGTGTTTTCTCAGGGAGGTTTTATTTATTACTGACTGCTGAACTTGTCCTCGATGCTGATCGCTTCACACACCGTTTTCCTTAACGAGAGGTCCGAGAGCGTGAGGCCGGGGCAGGATACGAACAGAAAATTGACTTTTCTCATTTATTGTCTTTGAACGGAGGAAAAAGAATCCGATTGCTACGTTTGTACGTCCAGTTTTACGTGTGATAGCGATATTAAATAAAGAAAAGCGAAGTCTGGATTCTGTGTGATTGCGCTTAAAAAAAACCACAATTATAAAATCCGTCCTTCAACTTCTAAACGTATTTTTATCCATTTTTATTATTGTTCTCTCGCGAATGAAAAGAAACGTCCTGGCTTTAAATGGTCAATGTCAAAAAGCTGCTCCTGACTCGAATTACTGAGATCAGGGTTAAAGCCAAATGTACATCTGACCTCCACAGAGCTCTGTAACTCAATTCCCCTCATACAGCAATCCAACAAATATAGTCCGGAGTCTCACAGAAACCAAGCCGACGTGACTCCGGGTCCCATCCCACAGGATGCAGTGTGTCTTTTTAAAACTGGACCCTGCTGACCGCCGTTCCCACTTAATCAAATTTACAAACCAGCGATCGTGCCGCGTCCTGCGCTACGTCCGTTTAAGTGCATTCCTGCTTCCCAGGACCGCTGCAGACGCGCAAAACCACTGGGGACAAGGAGGAAAAACTTGAGTGATTTAATGGCTCAGATGAAACGAAGGAGATCGAGTCGGCTCTCGTGACGGTCCTGCGTGGGATTCGATCACGCAATATTATCGTAATAATGCTACTCGCTCGCCGTTTCAGTACAAAAATACACCCCGAATGCTTTGTGACCTTGAGGGGAGCAGGTCGTGTTCCAAGCAGATGGAACACTCATTAGTGCTCAGTGGGTAATTTCAGGGGAGATGGTTTTCACACACAATGAAGAAGAAATTAAACAGTAAATCACCGCCCCCTTGACGCCATAAATTAATTACAAGGGCCCAAGTACACACGTGTAGTTGGTTTGCACAACGTGGGCAGGATGACCGCAAAATCGCTTCAAAAATTGTTCAAATAAATGAAATAAAATAAAGCCACAACGCGAGTGCGGGACATTTTCAGCAGTTTAGAAAAATATTTCATATAAGAGATTTACACGTGCAGCCGTTTTCCACTCGAACAAAAACACTAAAACTCATAAACATATACATTTAATACAAATCTTTTTACACCACACAGGAAAACATTTCTTTAAAGTTCTTTTTCACCGAAATAAAATGCTTGTGACGTCTATAAAGCTATAAACGATTCTCTCTGAATCTCACTTCAGCCCTGCGCTCCATTTCTTGTGTTCAGCTTCACCATTCCAGGAGAACTACCCTGCTCAGACGCTTGAGAAAATGGCGGACAAAGTCAACGTTCCAGCAAAACCCAAGTGTAACGCCACCTAGAGGATCGTACAAACTAAAAACCACCACGAATCCAGTTCCGGCTCCAATCATTACAATGTACATGAGTGTATTTACGAAAATACAATAATATACGACAATAAATCATACACAGACGTCGTGTCAGGACTCGCGAGGTTCTTTTCTCCGGGCCATAAAAAAAACAGGCAAAAATACGCAGGAAAATGTTCAATGTGACAAATTTGAACAAAACTTGATGTTTTTGTGTAAATAAAATCTTCACTGCTCATTTACTAAACTGAATCGATGTCTACAGAGTTCACGCTACATCACCAGGAGACACGGACCTGAATTTAACATACTACAGGAACCTATAAAGCACACACACACACACACACACACACACACACACACACACACCTATTTAATCTAATTATATTCACACTAAATGAGAGTGCGTCGGCCGTGTGCTCCTCCTGCCCCAGCTTCACTCCCTCTACACCCAAATTGTGTTTTTTACCCCAAACCCTGAAAGAAAACATTACATTAAGAGCGCTTCACCAGAAGGTCCATGATCAGGTGTAACGTGAGGAGCAGTTATTCTCCAACATGAACCTTATAAACTCAGACAGAAGACAGAAGAGTCCACACACACACACACACACACACACACACACACACACACACACACACACACACACACACACAGTCTATTAATCAAATAAAGTTTTTTTAAAAGTTTCTGTTTTGGACACACACACACACACACACACACACACACACACACACACGTGCGTGCGCACATCTACGCACATGTATGTGCACAAATGTTCCCGGCACACATGTTCCTCACACACACACACACACACACACACACACACACACACGTGTTCCATCAGAGCTGTGAGGAGAAAAATCAGTCAATGTCTTAAAAAATTCCAAAAGTTTAGGAGGAGTCGTTGTTTCTGGGCTTTCAAAATACAATTTCATGATCCTAAACAGTACGTGTGTGTGTGTGTGTGTGTGTGTGTGTGTGTGTGTGTGTGTGTGTGTGTGTGTACTGTAGTTAAACTGTAGATCAACTCTGCGTTTGCTGCGTGTGTCTGGATTTATGTCACTGGCAAGATTCCCTACAATGCTTCATTCGGGTTACAAATCAAAATAAATAGAAGGCCAAACTTCTTTCCTCAGTAGAGACAACACACACACACACACACACACACACACACACACACACACACACACACACACACACGGCAAATTCAAGAGTCAAGACTTCAGAAACACCTACAAAACAATGATTTCAAAATTCTTACTAAACTTTATGACTTAAAGCCCTTTCTCACACACACACACACACACACACACACACACACACACACACACACACATCACAGAGTCAAACTCCAAATATGTGGGATTGTATATGAAGCCTTGCAGACTGCACACAAAAAGCTCAGCCTTCTGCCACACTGGAGCTCGGCCCAAGACTCTAAGCACAGTGTGTGTGTGTGTGTGTGTGTGTGTGTGTGTGTGTGTGTGTGTGTGTGTGTGTGTGTGTGTGTGTGTGTGTGTGTGTGTGTGTGATGGGGGTAGTTTTAAGATTTCATCTCACAATGCGAACCACATGGTGATCTGAGAGTAAACGTCTACGAGAAATACAACTGAATTCAGAAAACACACTTTCAAAAATTAAGATTTATTTTAAATTATATATAAAAAGATGGTGAGATTAGAATTTAATATTTTATCATTTATATTTTATACACACACATACACACACACACACACACACACACACACACAGCTTTCTGTCATGTAGTGATCATATAGAAACCTACTGATTCCTAGATTCTCCATGAGAAGCAGATCTGCACTGCTCACCTGCACACGTGAATCAGATTTCACACTCAGGAATATAAATAATAATAATATCATGACGTATGCGTGTGAAAACGTTGGAACGGAGTGTGTTCAGTAATTCAGTACACGTATGAGTGTTCCAGCTCTACTGTACTGCTGTTAGAACACCAATAATAATAATAATAATAATAATAATAAACTATTATAAAACCCTGCGTTTATTTCTCTCAAAAACTTTCTTGCGAAATAAAACTGAGCGCAAATGATCAAAACTCAAATCAATAAATACTCAATAATTACAGCAATATGTTTTGGGGTTTATTTATCAATAAAGAGAGAAACTGAAGAATGAAATTTACCCCCATAATAAATAAACGTTCAGTTCAAGGTTCAGGTTGGAGGTTGGAGGTTCTAGCGGCCTTCTGCTTTCACAGCTGCGGAACTTTATATCCGTTCGAAAGTTAAAGTTAAAGAAAAGTTAAATCAATTAAAAAAAACCTTCAATAAATAAACTTTATAAAAAAATTGTGATTAATACTTTTTTTATTTAAAAAAAAATTATCTTTTTTTAATGATGATAATAAGAAAGGAATTTATTTGCATCTCAGTACTGAGTTTGAGAGTCGCTGCATTACAAAATATTCATATGAAATATTAAATATTAATATAAATAGTCCACTTGCCATTTGGCAATAATTATATATATATAATGTTTATTTATTTAAAAATTATTAATTATTTAATTATCTTTTTTTTAATGTGTAATTATTTGTGTGTACTTTTTTGCACTCCGTGTGTGTGTGTGTGTGTGTGTGTGTGTGTGTGTGTGTGTGTGTGTGTGTGTGTGTGTGTGTGTGTGTAAAAGCCTGCGTACCTGGGATTGGTGCTGTTCCAGTACACAGCATATCTGTCTGAAATGATCTTGCTGTCATCTGCCCAAACTGTGACCCAAAACAGCATCATCAAAAGTGTCAACTCCATCTGATAGACACCAAAGTGTCTGTCCATCATGTCCAATCTCAATCCAAACAAGTCAGAAATACTGCACAGAGCTCTTCTTCTCCCTGCTCTTCTCTCGGTGTTCTTCTCTGTCTCTCTACAGAGGAGCTGGGATCAGATGCTGCTCAGCTCACGTGCAGAAATAAAGCGTTTAATAAGAGCACTCATTGCAGTCTTCATGCAGTCTTCACTCGGGTCTCCAGGTGAGAGGAAAGTCGAGCTCCTGTGACTCGCACGAGGTTTTCTATCAGCGCGTTTCAGAGCTCATCAGTTCCCATTCAAACTCACAGCGTCAACTTGGGCACGCTGACGTCGCGCGAGCTCACACCTACAACCGCGTGCAGCATGGCCAAGCCTTATCTCCGTGCACGTGAGGGGGGGGGGGGAATAAACCTACTGATGAAGATGAAGGTGGTGATGAAGATGGTTGTGTTGGTGGTAATAGAGCGATATTAAAGATATCGCGTGTGGAGTCGGGGTGCACGCGCGGCGAACCGTGTGCGTTTTACATCCATTCCAACTTGCGAAGGAGGAAACTTTCCTCTCGGTGGAGACAGCGCGAGCTGGAAAGCACGCAAAACACGTGCAAACGACAAGCTTGGACACTTTGTCAATGAGTGCGCCTCCTCTTCCTCCCCGTGCACACGTCCGGGTCCGAACAGAACCGCGTCAATACACTCCTGTCTCTGCGCGCCCGCGCGCGTGTGGGGGGGAAAAAAACACAGCAGGAAAGAAAACACGTTATCCGGTCAGTGGATGGAGTCAGAGCGCGCGCCTGGAGGACAAGCACCGTGCCGGCTGCGCGTGTCACGTCATGTGAAAGTTGCCCCGCTCCTCGCGTGCGCTCAGTCTTCTGTCTCCTCTGTCCAGCTCCAAATCAGACGCACCGCATCACTGAAGTTCTCCTTCGTCCAGTGTTTTCCTTCCGCCCGCCCACACACACACACACACACGCACGCGCGAGCAGCTTCTAGTTCTCACACTAAACAACCCCACAGCGACCCCGGCAACATTCTACCGAACCCTGGTACCGCTCTGCTCCTCGGTCTCGCGTGCACGCTCTCGGTCGCGCTCGGTCTCGCGCTGAGTGACTGAGTAGCTCTCCATTCACGCGCGCGCCGTGTGAGCTGCACGCCGGAGGGGAGGGGCTACAGCCAGCTCCAAGTTTTCATATGCACACACACACACACACACAGCGATTAATGCATTTATTAAAAAATATATATACAGAGAAAGATTAAACATATTAAACACTGATTATATTGTTTTGCACATTAAAGCATTAAGTAAAATCTTGATAGTGACACTTGATGGTGAACAAAACAACTGGAACAGTGTTGTGTATAACAGTGAAGTGGTTCTGGAGGTCATTTGCATCTTATGTGTGTATATTTATATTTATATTTATATTTATATTTATATTTATATATACCCCCTACAAAATAAATAAATAAATAAATAAATAAATAAATAAATAAATAAATAAATACATCCACTAGGACAGAATTGATCATATAATCAGCAGACTATAAACTCATATTTAATCACTTACACATCACTAACATGCTTTGATGTTCTTATCTGTATGAGTTTCACTTTTCTTCTCATTGAGGTGTAAGGATTCATCTTCTGTAGCTTTAGTGTGTATATTTGCTCATGGAAATGCCCATAATTACATTTTCATGAGAAGGACTTTAGCGTTTAATGTTCACTACATGCAGGTTTCCAGGTAAATGATAAACACTAAAGATACACAGAGTCTGTAGGAATCAGGGCAGTGAGAAGGGAAGGTACAGCTGATCACCTTCATCCTCCTCCTCCTCCTCTGTGACATTGTGTTCATTATTGTGAATGATCAGTCATTAGGAGGTGAGGTGATGGAGTGTGTGTGTGTGTGTGTGTGTGTGTGTGTGTGTGTGTGTGTGTGTGTGTGAGATGGCCTAACTCAGCGACTCGGCCCTGCCTGTGTCCGAGAGCAGAGAAGGAAGCGAAGCGTTTCACAACGTGAGATTCTGCACTGATGAATATTTTAAAAGTCAGGGTAGGCGGACAGGGAGAGGATGGAGGGGGGAGGAAAGAAAAATACGAATGAAACTTTAATTCCCTGCTTTTAACAATGGCACAGAGATTAATGGTGGACACTTATAAAAATTTCATCGGCTGTTATGCATATATGCATGGAGCAGAGGGGCTTGTCGACAACTTGTGGTGGAGGCTGCAGGAGCGAGTGTGCTGCGGGCGAGAGCGTGTACACCACAATCATCTTCACTCTGATTATTCTCCCTCAACAAAGCCTTCAGGGGTGTGAAAAAGAAAATGGGACGACAAACAAAATGACCTTTGAATGTTTGATTACTATTGAACAGATTTTGAAGAATCTAGGGTAATGAAGAATAGAACGTGGATGAATTCACTGGTGAACATGGACACGAGTAGGAAACATCTGAAACTGCAGTGCTAAGATTAATAAAATACTATTTATTGACAGTAACTCTAGATAGTTTCGCTGAGTCAGATTCCTGTTCATTCGTGTTCCTCTCTGACAGATGTGGAACCTGATGTGGTCTTCTGCTATTGGAGGGTCAAGGTTCAACATGATCAACATGATGTGCATTGTGAGATGGTTTTCTGCTCAGCACATTTGTAACCAGTGCCGGAGTAACTGAGATCCTTTTCCCCAAATATATAAATGTATATATATACAGACTCTAGAGTTTCTCCATGTAACTGGTATCTAGTTTCCACCCAGTTCACCAAAAACATGTCACTGGTACGACTGGCTGCACCTGACTACCTCTAGATGTGAATGTGTGAATGTGTGTGTGTGTGTGTGTGTGTGTGTGTGTGTGAAAGTGTGTGTGAAAGTGTGTGTGAATTGTGTCCTACAATGTACTGGGAAATATTCCACAGCACAACCTTTAGCAGCTCCAGATCCTATTTCTATTACTATAACTGTAGTGTAGTTCATTAATAAATAAAACATCATCGGAATATCAATTAGAAGCCCTTCGCTTATAAATCCCATCCCCCATCACCTACACATGCAGACATGGTGTGTGTGTGTGTGTGTGTGTGTGTGTGTGTGTGTGTGTGTGTGTGTGTGTGTGTGTGTGTGTGTCCCAGCATGTAAGTCAGCCCGGTGACTGAGGAAAAGACTGCACATAGATAAATAACTGCATAAAACTTGCCTTGACTCTGACAGTCGTGTGCAATCAATGAGACGGCTGTGCAAAGCTCACGGAGATTCATCTCTCCATTACAGCAGTGCCAAAGGGCAGACATCTGATTCACAGGTCGTATTTCTCCCTCCCTCTCCCCTTCCCTTTCTTCCTGGAGGCTTTATGAAGCCAATTACACCATCACTGGGGTTACACCAACGAGCAGAGGCCAATGGCTTTGTAAGCGACGGTCCAATACCCTGCTGCCCCACGGCTACGGTCCAGGCCACGTCCAATACAACAAGCACCTACGCTCTGGTGTCACCTGTAGAATCGGACGAGCCGGGTCAGAGGTCAGATCTCTCGTACAGAGGGAACATGTGGTCATGTTTTGGCTCATATAATGGATCAGCAGGGGGCAGTGTGTCTAATGCATTAACTCAAATCATGGCTGTCAGTGTGGAGCCATGTGAACATTTTCTTGTTTATAGGCAGCGCAGTAACAGATCAGTCAGCGTTCAAATGCATCCACTGAAAGTCATTATTAAAAGCCCTGAAGTGCCGTGTTAGTGTTGCTGTAAATGGACTGTGCATGGGCTAATTTTACCAGCCCAATTCACCCCCCAACACACACACACACACACATACACACCACCGAGCCCAACCCAGACCCCTTTATCCATCTCCAGCGATCGTTTGACAAGCCCGGAAAAATGTTTGAAAAATATATCTGTCATCGGAACAGGTCACTTTGTGAGAAGCAGTCAGTTGGAAATGTATATAGGCCTGAGGAGAGATTTCGGGGAAAAGAGAGAGAACGGGTCACATCTGTTTTTTATTTACAGACCAATCTGTAGCACACGCCAGCAACCATGCGGTGTGTAAAACAATCCTGAAGGGATCCAGCATACCTTTTTAATACGCTTCAAACGCACTTGTGGCTGAATTGCGCCAAAGACGAGGTTTTGTTGGAGAATTTGTCAATAAGTGACACACAGGAAAGGGAAACTGTCCTATGTGCTGAATCAGTGAACAATCAAGCCGACGATCACAGATACATGTGTGATTCTGATTAAAAGCCTTGAAAGACACAATGGTGCAGTATTGAATTCAACACATCTGCATTTATTTGATAGCACTGAACCATTTAATAACCACTTTAATACAATTCTTCTACATAAAAACACACTTTACTACATTTTGAGATTATCTCAATTTGGTTTCCTATAAACGTGTGTGTTCCTCCTGCTCTATAGCTTTTTAAACGCAGCCGTAAATGAACTGAATATCGGCCTCTTTTTGCCATGTAATACTACACACAATCATCACACACAAACCATGACTCTGTCTGAGCGACATTAATCTCAGCAGTCCTTCTCTAATAAGCGTGTGAACGTTATGGAGTCTCTTATGAAGCTTGGACATAAATTTTAAATGCCTCCTGGCGAGAGGAAAGTCTGTAGTTAGTGGCCGAGTCCTTTAACATATAATCGCAGCTATCATCTAACTGTAGTGCTGTAATGGTGTAATGGTGTAAAAATGGCACAATGAGCCTTCAGAATGGTGTAATTGCGTTGCGGAGCAGACAAATGAAATCACGAAATACAAATTAAAGGCAAGTATAAGATTCATAAACTATAATTATGACCTTATTAGAGAGAAATTGAAATGAGCAGAATTACGGTATACGTACACGACTGCTGTGAATGGAAGCATATGCACACACACACACACACACACACACACACACACACACACACACACACACACACACACACACACACAATGGCTGTCTATAGGCATCTTTGTGGTTGGATTAAGAAGGAAATAAAGCATGTGCTCAAAATAATGAAATAGTTTCTCAGTTTAGGGTAAATACAGCACTTTAGAATAAACCATTATGTTTTAAAGTTGTTCAATGACCACCAAACACTCATCTTTAAATCTGTTATTAATGTTATTCTGTTTTATTCTATTCTATAATGTCCTTTACATCACCTCACAAGTACACACGAGACAGTAAGTGTATAAATGAAAATAAAAACTTTATAATGCTGTTTCCTAGGTATGATATGTAAACTCCCATTTGAGTGTGTGTGTGTGTGTGTGTGTGTGTGTGTGTGTGTGTGTGTGTGTGTGTGTGTGTGTGTGTGTGTGTGTGTGATCTTGTTTATTCCGACTGTTTATTCCGACTTGTTTAGTGCACCCCCTGTTGGACAGAGGCGGTACTGTAACCTTACACACTCACCCAGGCCATCTTTTACGGCGTGTGTGTGTGTGTGTGTGTGTGTGTGTGTGTGTGTGTGTGTGTGTGTGTGTGTGTGTGTGTGTGTGTGTGACATTGAAATAAAACCAAAAAAACACACTTTTCCCACAAAACGCAACTTGTAATGCATTTGAATAGTTTTAAAGTTGATATCAGGTCACTCAGTGTATGAATGATCCAGCATTATAAACTGGTCAGGACCTTCTGATTACACACTGATTATGGAATTAGATTGGACAATTAGACAGTGTGAGTTACAAACATATGCTTAGACTACACTGCAGGCTTGAATTTCTAGAAGAATTTTCTTCCAGGGTAAAAAAAAATAAGGAAGCTACTTTCTTGAGTCAACGCTGAAATGATAATCTCACAAGTCTTAATTTGTAGAAAAGCAGAAAGTGTTGAACTTTATAATCAACACTCCACTAAAGCACAGAGAAATTCTTTTTTCAGAATCAGGGTCAGCCCTGAAGCACAGAGGGTGAAGGGCCTTGCTCAAGGGCCCAAGAGTGGAAGCTTGGAGATACCAGGGGCTTAAACCCCACCAACCTATTGATCGTTGACCCAGGACCTCAACCGACGAGCTTCCACCTCCTAGTCTGTGAATCCATGATCCCATTCTGATCCACTACTTCTGGATAAAGTTCTCATCAACCGGAAACCATTCACTGCTCCTGAGAACGTTCTCATCATGGACATCCTAAAGATACATGAGAATACTGTGGCTGGGAAACACTGAGAAACCATAAAGATGGCTTTGGTCAGTTCATCAGTTTGTTTCTCAAATCTCTATTAGAGAACATTTAATATTTTAATAATAATAATTTAATCATCCACTTCCTGGACACATGAATGCATTTTTCTTTGACAAATTAGACAAGTCGAGACTATAGTTTTGTAACATGGCAGCACAAAGCTGCACACACAGTCACAGGGAGCACCTGTGTGCCAAAAGACATTGTCCTGTGTACATCATCCAACGCGAATCACAGAAGGTCTTTGAGACGCTTCGAAAAGAAGACTTTCATGAACCGTTCCAGAAGAACACTGGATTGCTGTGCAGGAGACTATTTTGAAGGTGATTGTGTGGAAGTGTAGATAAATAAAGTACTTTCTTGTAAACAGAGCGAATCGCCAGATACTTTTTAACACCATATTTAATATAACTGGTGTCACAGATTTCGGTTCCTCCTCGTATAGTCTCGGGAAGTTTTTTCTTTCCGTCACATCTGGCTTGTTCATTTATAGCGTTCATTTCAAATGTACGTGTATCCTGAATCTATTTCATTCAGTTCAGCTGGTTTATAACAAGCTTTATTGTTAAACGTGTTCTACAAACACAACTCAATCGAATTCGTCTCTGCAGTCAAAGTTCAACTGCTGAAGTCAATACAAGATTCAGCAGCTTTTCTTCACAGTTGCTGATTTCTGTTTTTATTAATCAGCTAATATTGAACATCTGCTGTATTTACGAACATCTCTGGCTTGAATCCATGCTCTCCTCTTCTAATATGTAAAGTGTTTGAAAATGTTTACTGCATTCCAGAAGCAGGATGATGGGAATCTAGGAAGCATTGCATCACCTGAAAATGTAGAGGCTAATCGTCCTGGGCGATTTCATTTCCACTCCCTGTCTCCATACTACCATCAGGCATTTTGATTATAATATAATAAAGATGGAGAGATATTAAACCTCAGATTTTTTTTTTTAAGAAGTTTGCAATCTCATGTCCCAATGATCACATTTTCTTTATTCTTTCTGACCATGAATGGTTTATTGTTATATTATAAGCATGTACAAGAAAAAGGTGTTTTTATGCTAATCTAATAGTGACGAGTTGTACATTTTTAGTTGCCTGAAGAAACAAAAGGGACTATAAATATAAATATATATATGATAGAATACATGCTGTGTGTTTTGGAAAACATTTGATCAAAAAAACAGAAAGGTGTGTTCTTGGTGGTGCTCGAGGAGACGGAAAAGAGTCCCAACGTCCTGCGTTTCTGAATTACGACCGAGCAGAGTTGGCTCTGATGTACCAAATGGACGGGTAAAGCTTTTATCGAGGAAAATGGGGCCCATTAATGTAAATGGAAGACTATCACGGCCTGTAACACAAACCCCAAGCAGAACTCAGTGTTTCCACTGCCCGCTGTGAGAGCAATTATGGTGGGATACACAGATGTACCGTAATGGATAAAACTAATTGGTGCCCTCACGTTCTCAGGGAGTAATCCATTTGTGGAGGGAGGTGTCCGCTCTGAAAACACACACACACACACACACACACACACACACACACACACACACACACACACACACACACACACACCACTGCTCATGCTTGTATAATCACATTATCAAAACTTTATAAGGTTAACCTTTATGCTTGCTTCTATCTAAGTGCCGTATATAATATTCATATAACTATTAAATATTTATGTTTAAAATACATGTTCCGATTGGATATCCATGCACGTTGAATAAATAAATATATTCTATTCGCAGTGTGTATTTGCATGACTGTATTTGTCCAGGGAAAGTGTCAGATAACGTCTTATTGGTGTTGTTTTGCACCTGTTGTGATTTTCCTGAAGCCCACAGGAGTATGATGTTTTTTTCGAAATGAGACGTCGGAGCAGGAAAAAGCCACATAAAAGTGTCAGCATTGAATTAAACCAGTGCTGTAGTACTTTTCTTGTGTGTGTGTGTGTGTGTGTGTGTGTGTGTGTGTGTGTGTGTGTGTGTGTGTGTGTGTAGAGCCGGGATGAATATTATAGTGGCTGATTTTAATATTTCTATATGAGATCATTAAAATTGCTCAGCGCCTCTAGAATCCTTCAGCTTACATGCAGATAATTGACTGTGCTTTAGATAATGTGAGTAACTCGGCTGATAATAGTGATTTAGGTGCAACACTATGTACAGAAAACGCTTTTATTATTAGGGCACTTTGAGAGAATAAATAAGTAAATAAGTTTCTGCTTCATAAATAAATGCAACCATACATACAACCATATTATTCTCAAAACCAAATTCTTCCCATGCCAGACATTTGCACACATGGTTCTAATTGGCGGTTGGTTTTGAATCCCAAAACCATTATACCAGAACCTCACACACACACACACACACACACACACACACACACACACACACACACACACACAAATCAAAGAACCAAATTGTACTATTTTTTGTCATTTGTTGATCCCTGTACACTCATGTTGTCTCAAACAGAAGATGAACTCGAGATGATCTGCAGCTGGAGCCGTTCACCATGAGGTGTGTACATTTGGTCCATTTTGAGATGTTCACCGTGCTTGTACTCATTTTAGAGCGTATTAATACTTCTCATAAACAAAGCTGTTCTTGTCTGCAGAACCCGAGGCTCACTTGATGTTTTTTGTTTTCCGCACCATTCTTGGTCACATCTGAAGAAAAATGTGTGTGAAACTCCCAGAAGATCGCTGCTGCTTCATGCCAGTTTCCTCGATTTTTGATAGCACACAAACGCTGCACGAGTAATAGCTTCAACATGCTAAAAGTGAGTAAGCGAGTGTGTGTGGGGGTTGAAAGGCGGCCCATGGAGTAATTAGTGCCTGAGTCAGTGGTACAGTAAAGCGAACACTGAGCCATGTTCTCATTTCAGCGCAGGTCCACCAGAACTGAATACTCAGTGGTTATGAGGCAGAGGGAAGCAGGTAAGTATTGTTGTATGTTCTGATAAGGAGGACAAAGTGCTTGAAAAAAGCTGTGAGATATTCTTTGATTTGAAAGACAGCTGATAAGGAGAGAGAAAAATACAAAGAAAAACCCCACATTCTTATTGTATTGTGGAACCAGTAGAGATCTGGACTCCAGGTGCACCGTGTTCACTCCTTTATAGACTCTTCACAACACACAATCCAGGCTGGTTGCATTAGTTCAGCACAAACCCCTCTCCCCCTCCACCCTGAGAGCCATCATCTGAAGAAAAAACTCTTTTTCAGTGGCCAATAAATAGTTTTACACTTGGAAGTTGTAAACTTCATCTTGAGTGGTTTCTGGCAGCTACATGTTGAGAGATTGACTTTCAAAGCTCAGATTACCCTCTGACTCCTGCCACATCATTTATCGGAATTTCAAGCTATAATCTACGAGCAGAAATTGTAATTCAAGATGCATATGATCTTTTAATATGACATGGTGTGAAGGCATGGCTTTCTGTCATGTTGTTTTTGGATTTCCAGAGCTGAAGACATGGTAAATTACCTTTTGGAATCAGCAGAAATAGAGAGAGAAGAAGAAGAATTCCTGCTTTCTGTAAACATGTGTAAAGTGAAGCTGGACGCCTCCCAGGGCTTTGTGTCTTGTTTAAACTCATCACATCCAATCTGCACATAATTAGCTGTGAAGAAAGTTGGACTCTGATGTCTAATCAGGAGGTTTGGGAGTGTAAAGCCAGCGAGTGTGGAACGCTAAGGCGATGTGGCATGTGAGGGCTGTGTGAAGCAACGAGGTTACACACTTAATAAGCACTCTTGTTAATTATGCTAATAGGGTAGAAGAGCACTGCTGGGATAATGACTGGGTAATATTTAGTGGTGCTATTTAATAAACAGAGAAGCGAGCGATGGGGAGATCCAGTCTGTTCGCTGAGGATTGTGAATTGTAATCTCCTCAGTGGTCAGACTGCTTCAGAAAACCAGTAAAGCACTGTTAAAGATTCAGAAAACACTATCATTACTGGTCCTCAGTAAGAGACCCAATGGATCCAATCTTTGACCAAAACCAAACTGGGAGAAAAAAGTCTAAAAATAAAGGTCATTTCAAACCCCACTGAGACATCAGCATCACTTTATCTCCATTTATTTAACCAATTCTAGGTCTTTATTTTCAACCAAGGATTTTGATATGGAAGGATGACATTAATAATGAGAAAGATACTCAAACACAATGATGTAAGAGGTTATGTCTTGTGTTACAGGCTGTCTAGGGATGTTTCTTCAGTTCCCCCGTAACCAGAGGCAGATGATCAACAATAATGCAGTCATTCAGCATTTGTGCCTTTTTTCAGATGCTTTTATCCACAGCAGATTATAATTCCACATTTATACACCTGAGCTGAGTTGAGAGTCAGTGGTATTGAGCTGGGATTTGAACTCATGACCATCCGAGCAGAAGTCCAACATCTTGAGACAGTTTTGACTTGTATCTTTGTGCAATGGTGAACGTATTAACCATAGTTTACATTTTTAGCATAGAAAAACAAGCCGTATTGATCGCATATACTTTGAAATTCTTTTCTTCGCAAATTTTTTAGGAAGCCGGGGGTCAGAAGTTTAGAGCCCAAACCTGGCAGCTTGGTGGTGCTGGTGTTTAAACTCCTCACCTTCTGATCAGGAACCCAGAATGTTAACAGTTCACACACCAGGGTCTGTTAATTTCTAGTTATAATTGAAATAAAAACATCACACAACAGAATGTCAGACTTCTGGTCCACACTGAGATTTGAAGTCTGAGGTTTAACTGGTCTCAAGTCTCTGGAGTGGTTGAGAAATTATTAATTCTGGTTAAAAGGAGGAATCATGGTGATAATGACTCATGTCCATGCAGAAGATAAATAAGTAAACCAATCAACTTGCCTTGATCAGTGTAGAAATACAGAGTGGAGGAAAGCAGAAACAGTTTACTAAACAACAAATGCAGGAACAGAGTGAGGGTTTATTGTGCCTGGGGGGGAAACGGCGTGATAGACTGCCTCGGTTTTACCAGAACAAGAAGTATTAATGGGGGAAAAGCTTCAAGGGTAATGACATCAGTGAATGGTGGGGTGAGTGTCAGGGTGGCTGTGGGTGGCGGTGGCTGAGCTCTGAAACAGGGCTCGATTGCTCCCAGACACAGACTCAACCACAAAAGGCCTGATTGGAAACAGCATCCCACTGCAGCACTGAGGACAACACGGCTGTTTAACTGCACCAGAAGAGGACACGCGGTCAGATCTATTTTCTGAAGCAAGAAACACAACTTACGGCAAAAATCACCCCTGAGTGATATAGAATTAATAACTGTATGAAGCTTGTAGGACTTTGGGCCATGACCTCATGCTACTCCATGCAGCACACATAAATAATAATTAGTCAGTAGATTGTGGAGAGGATGATTACACATGGAGAGGTCACTAAAAACACATGTTCTTCACTCGACACAAACAAGCATCCACCTTCTCGTTACTTTGGGGCCCATGAGCAGAATATGGTAATGCTGTAGGAACTGATTATCATTTCCAGAATATTTTCTGCGAAGAAAAATTCTCCAAATTTCCTGATTGATTGTACTTTTCTTTTTTTGGACTCACACATGGTTGTGTTTTTGTAAGCTCCTACTCTATTTAATCAGACCAGATGATATATTAATATATGTATAACGGGGCAGGGAAGCATGCTTTTGGAAAACCAACTGTTTGTTATAATTTTTATGTTGATTTGTGCAATTAACCTCGTAAGAGAATGAAATATGATCAACAATTTCAACATGAAATACATCTACATATACGCAGCATTTGTAATGGAAATTAGAAGAGATTTTACATCACACTGTGGACTGGGGAATGTGGGCCATTGGCTGGATCATGAGCTTGGATCTTTGTGAAGTTTCACATGTTCTTCTCATGTCCATGTGGTTCTCCTCTGGAATTTCTGGCCAAATAAATTTTTACACCGCTGGAAATCATGCTGATGGGTGGCATCAAGGTGTGCCTGGTGCCCTGTAACAGACTGATGTCCCACTGATGTTCAGGTCCCACCTCATGCCAATTGTTTTCAGGAGAATCTAAAACATAAAAAGATTCCTGAAGATGAATGAACGACTTGATCTTCACAATTGATGGCTCTTCCTGAGCTGTGTTTCTTCACTCCCCGGACTATCAACTTGCCGGATTTTCCACAGTGGTCACATTCCATTTTTCTTTAGTTGCGTTATTCAGCCGTTCGCTTTGAGACGATTAGAGCTTGTGAAGAAATAAATCCAGAGGTGATGAATCCTAAACGGTGCACGTTCTCAGCAAGATTCAGAATGTACAAGTTCTAAAAGCCATCCATCTGTTTTGAAAGGATCTCAAGCCAAAAGGCTGGTGGTGAAATGTGCTTCAGAGGCGAGTTTCGGAGCTGACAGCGGTGCAGAGAGCTTCTCATTAGGAACACAAGAAGAGAAAAAAGAGCAGAATTTCGAATGCATTTAAAAGAAGAGACCGAGAGAAAGAAAATGCCCATCATCATGACAAGTGCAGATCAAAGGTTTTACACAAATATACAAAAATATACAGATTAGCAGGCAGTAAGATGAATCGCTCTTCTAATGAAGAACAGCTTGGATCTGTGGATTTTTTTTGTGCAGTTTGGCAGACTGGTTCGAGGAATCAAGGTTATTCATCACGGCCTTTAAGGTACAAACTCTCTGTGGCACTCGAGAGCGGATTCTGATGTTGACAGCGATGCTGCTAGTTTGAGGAATATCAATGGGACGGGAAGTCAATGAAAGCGAGGAACCAGAGCTGTCACCGATCCACAGCCATCACCAGCAGCTCCCTTCAGGTGACCGCGGCCCAGAATTCTGTACTGTGAGAAATATTACTGCTTTTACTTTCCTTTTATTGTATTTTTTTTTATCTTTTTTAAAACCTCACCACCAACAAATCCATGGAAACACGGAGCACTCGAAGCAAGGTGAAGTGCTTTTCATCCTGCTTCTCATGAACACGGAGCAAAGACGGAGGCGGGGCCTGAGAGCCGGGGCTTAACGAAAGACCTGATGTCAATCACTTTTGGGTTTTCAGGAAATAAAAAAGTGCACTCTTTTGCTGAACAGTCACTTGAGGATTCATCAGGCATTAATTAGCTGTACTTTATTCCGTCTCTGAGAGCGGGGAAAAGCTTCCGTCCAATAAAACGACCCGAAAAGCCTTTCAGGATTGAAGTAGCAGAGGCAATTGATAAAGCTTCCAGTGGTAAGCTTTGAAGGGAATGCAGGTTGGATGAGGAAGAAAAGGCACCTTTCCATCTGCCCTACTGCAGGACTCACAAGTGTAACCAATTAGGGTAAGTGAAAACAGAAGATGTGTCCAATAGTTTTCAGAAGAGAATGCAGCAACGGCGAAGTGTAGTTAGAGGCCGGGCACAAGAATAAGAGGAAAATTGGCAATTATTTACGTCTCACATGCCAACGCAATTATCCAGCCGCTCCACACAGGAGGGGGTACTTGTAAATAAGCAATAGGACAGGCAAAAAGCTGGCAGGTGGGGGGTATTAGGTGAAGAATTTGCCCACTGGGAAGAAAAAGCCATCTTGATGGGAGGCACTGGACCATACCTTTTGCATAATACCCCTTTTAGGGGGGAAAAAAAAAGCACCGAGTTGTCAGGAGCATCGGAACGGCGGACACGCTAGCCAATGGACCTGTCAGGAAGGTCTCATGGTGAGATTTATCCAAATATTTTGCCTTGCACGTCAAATCATGCATGGGCGCTCATCGCTCTCTTGTTTCTTGTAAGTCAAACAGTTTTTAAACCTTTTTTTCCCCCCATTTCTTCCACGTCTCTGACAGCAACCCGCAGCAATTTGTATTGATCAGCCTGCCAGCTTTTGTGTGGGCTCTTATTCAACAGGGTGACTCTGAGGAAGCAGCGCTTATTGATATCAAAATATGGCAGGCAGGTGTCTCATAAGTAGTTAGCACAGCTGGAGAAAAATGACGAGGGGATTTTTTTTGACACGTTTGCCCCTGTTTTTGGGGCCGAGTGGGGATGCGCTAGTGAAATTAGCATTTAAACTACTTGCTCACCAGGCATTAGCTAACCTTGTGTGCTCAGTCAATATGCCCCCTGCTACCCTTTAAAAACTCCTGTCAGTCTTTTAGGACTTGCTCTGAAATGCTCTGCGGCTCGCTCCAACATCTTTTGTTGTTGCACTCGACGATCGGCCCACATATAAGCCACGTTTTTCAGTTAGCGACGGTTCGGATTCTGCCATGACAATTTGTATGTATTATTTAAAGACGTGGTTATGAGGCTTTCGGGGCGGAAAATGTGCCCAAAAAATGCCACAATGAACAAACTCGCTACTGAAGCGAGCGTCGTTACTTCCGCCGAGGGAAGCGTGAGCGTGTATTTAAGCCTAAAGCAGTCATGTTGAAGAAATCACTTAGGCTGTGTGAGCGTGTCCTGACTGTGACAGACAGCTGAGGAGCTGTCAGTCTGTCACTTTCCTGGCGTTAGCGTGTGCACTGCGTGTGGACTCACATGTCAGCGCCAAAACTCCTGATCGCTGTGAAGTGGCACATGCATTTCTCCTGCTGTAGCCGTGTGCAGTAAGTGCTCTTACCTGACTGTAGGTGAGGAACGTTACTCCACTGCTACTCTTACACCTGAGAAGAACACTGTGTGGGAACCTTTCAGTTTCTCAATAGGTTAAAATAGTGATAAATTCATCTGTTAGTGTTTCCTTTAGATGTAAATTTATAGTGTAGCCAAAAATTATTTTGTTTCCTGACCTAAAATAATCATTCATTTAAGCAAAAAACAAATAATGTCGAATTTAGCCGTCAGCATGCAGCTGTATTTCCAGTGCAGATGTTTGTGGGTTGGTCGTTTTCCAGATGTTAGTGTACACAAATGCAAGGCCTTGTAAAGTTCCTCCACACTGAGTCTGAGAAGGTCTGAAGCCCAGAGGTCCAGCTCACTATACATCATTCAGCAAGCAGCCTCTGTATTCTAAACATGTCACGGCCGGTGATTTCCCGGTTTATTTACACCGTCCTAATCATTCCAGACTCCACTGAGTAAATACACGGAAATAAAAACCAAAGCTTGTTTCTTTTGTCCATATCAATCCCATCAGCGTGCACGTTCCTCATACAGTACCTATACGTCTTCATCCACCCAGTTCCACGGCGTGATGAGGGACATTGCTTGTGTAAAATAAGGACATTTTGATGCTAACTCTAACTCCTACACCACTTAGCAAGCATGCTGCTAATTAGCTACTGATATTGAGTTAGAGCGCCCCCTATAGACACGAAGGACGTGCAAAAAGATATGTTTATACCGATTAATAATGAGCATAAGCGAGTCGAGTTCATAAAAAAATATAAAGAATAAAGATGTAAAGTGTTAATCGTAGAGATCAGAAACATCTGAATGCACATGATGCACGAACGTTAGTTTCAATATTGAGATGATGATGTCTTTCAGATCGTAATTCAGAAAACTAATAAACGAACAAAAAAAACAAGGATGTTTTTCCATCCTAAAGTAGTCAATAAATTGGTGAATGAGTGTAAAAATAGACTACTATTAACCTTAATTAACGCTGTGGGTTCACTGAAAGGATAAAAATATCACACAAAGTAAAAAAAAAAAACTCTGTGTGTGTGTGTGTGTGTGTGTGTGTGTGTGTGTGTGTGTGTGTGTGTGTAATTAATGGGCCTGTACCAATACCTAATTAGGTGACAAATGTTCTAAAGACCTTGGCTGTGATGAGATTTTGAGCGATCGCTTCACGTCTCCGTGCCGCACTTAATGCCATTGCAAGGCTCTTCGCTGCTCCAGTCGTCTCACGAGGTTTCGCTAAATGAACTTCACAGTGTGGCCAAATCGGGTCAGCTTCCTCTCAGCACCATAACGCTAATGTCTCTCAGCTTTTCTTCTGACATCGAACATGGCAGATGAGCGATGGCGAGCCCCGTCATCTCCGCTATCCTGCACATTACAGCCAATCTGTTGGGATAAACAGGCGCCACATACATAAATAATCATTCCGATAGCTGCGACTCTGAACGGATAGATAGATAAAGGGAGGGGGGTTTATTCTGCATTTTCTTTTTCTCCTGCTCTCAGTTCTTCCTCTCTTTCCGACAGACAGGAAGTAGTTGAAGCATGGCACCCACTCGGGTTTCAACAAGCCAGTCTTCCTTAAGGATGTCAGCTCGGTACACAGCTCTCACTCTCTCCACTGACAGCTGGTTTGGGAAAGAAGGGAGGAAGATTGATAGATAGTGCTGATGGATAAAGCCCAGAGGAGCACTGAACGACTTAGTGAGAAGCATCAGTAAATGAATACTCAGGCCAAAAAAGTCAATCACCAGCCGTAAAGCGTACAGTATTAAAGCACAACATTAACTTTTCCACCAAGATATGGAGTTTCCTTTCACGATGACGTTATAACGTTCCTCCTTCTCCTTCTTCTTTCCAGAATCCAGTCTACGGAACCCAACCCATTCCTTCTGTTATGGAGCTAGATGATGTGCACCTCAAAATAAAAGGAAGTCTAGCTGAGCTCCTCATAATCCAAACGACAGAAATAGAATTATAACAACACACTGACCACAGCAGTCATGTTCACATCCACAGAGTGGGATAAAACCCCCAACAATCTGAAACTGAATCTACACCCGTGGTGTGGTTTATGATCGCTTCAAGTGTAGATGCAGATTGTGGTTTTATTGTTTAACACTGAAATCCTTCCTGTCTGAAATGAGCAAATACGGAGAACATGCTGAGCCCAGGAGAGAAAACTGTAACTCCATGGTTCTGCTAAAAGTGTGTGTGTGTGTGTGTGTGTGTGTGTGTGTGTGTGTGTGTGTGTGTCTGAAGTGCATCATTATTCTACAGTTCTCCTACCTCACTTCTGTTCCTGTTCACACTGAAACCGAATCAAAAGCGAGTATTCTGCACTTTTACTCGAGCAGAGTATTATTTCAGCAGGGGATTCAAACTTTTACTCAGGTACAGGAACAACATTAATTCAACCCTGTGATAACAAACAGGACGTGACGTAGGAAAATAATCAGTGACGAAGTGTGATTCCTTCTGATTCAGAGTTTCTACAAACTATTTTTATGAACCCATTTATAATTCTATAGTTACAGCTCACATCATGGAAATGAGGTCTTCTCCGATTATTACACACTAAAGCTGTAAAGCTGCTTTGAGACAATGTCTGTTGTGAAAAGCGCTATACAAATAAACTTGACTTGACTTGACTTGACACTAGAACCCCCCCCCCCCCCCCCCCCCGTTAATATAAAGGAAGGGGTAGGACACTGGTTAAGGCATTGGACCAGAAGGTCATGAGTTCAATTCACAGCACCACCAAGCCAAGCTGCCACTGCTTGGACGCTTAACAATCCCTGGATTCACATCATTGTCTCTTTTTTCAGTATAATCCAATAAGTCCATAGGTTTACTTGGGTTACTGATCGGAAGGTCGGGGGTTTTAAGCCCCGGGTATCGGCAATCTGCCACTCTCGGGGCCCTTGAGAAAGGCCCCTAACCCTCTGTGCTCCAGGGGCGCTGTATCATGGCTGACCCTGAATTTCAGAAGTGTGCTGTGACAAGTAAAAAAAAAGCAACTTTCTTTCTTTCTTTACAAGACTTAATATTTAAAGAAATAAAAGGGAAAATCTCTCCCTTAATAACTTTAATTATCAGTTTCATTCCTGACCAGTTAAAAGCTCGAGTGTACAGTAGATGCTGAGATTCTGTACAGTGATGATCTGACAAACATAACCACAGATCTGTGTATAAGAAAGTACCGTCTACAGAGGGTTCAGTGTATGAGCATCGTCCTTCTGTAAAGTAAATGACCACAGCGGTGGCGGTTTTACGGCCTACCATCATCTCCGTGGGAAGACTGACAGCAAAGTAAAAGGAAGCGGCGCTAGTTTAGTCAGGACTAGCCGCAGCGCCCCGACAGACCTCCGTCGCGGAGAGCCGATCGTTCCGGAGTGTGGGAAGACGGCGTGCCGAGCGAAGGGAATATCGACAAACTCCTCTGCTTTAATACAGGGCCATATGGAGACGCAGCAGGGTCCAGCTGTCTTGATAAACACCCTGTCTGTATACAAATCAATTTCTGGCCAGCGCCCATACGCGAGGGTCACTGGAGCGTAAAGACAACCTGCACCGAAACATAGTGGTGTCTGTAAATGCCTGCGTCGGAGGAAGCATAATAAAGGAGCAGCGATAGCTTCCATGAATAAGTCAGCATCTACAGGTGCAACCTTCTTCTCGTTCTGCGGCAGGTGGGAACGCTTTTATTTTGTTTCGTTGTTTTTTTTTTTTTAAAGAACGTTTTTTCTGTAGGAGATCCAGGATGAGTGTGTGATCTTGGCATGCATCTACAAACTGCTGCTCGAGCGTTAGAAAGGAGGGAGGGATGGCTGTCAGTGCAGCACTGGGCCAGACAGAATTGCCTCAGTCTGGTGCCACCGTCTCACACTGCGGCACACGGAAATGTGCTCTTAAATGGGTTTTTAAAGCGCTGCCCATCGCTTCCTGCTTCACGCCACCCCACCGGCACACCTGTGGCCAATCGTGTTCGCCAGCCATGTGTCAGGAAAGAGACGGAATGCTTATTTCAAATGGTTACGAATTCAGTATAAATCATGTATATATATATATATATATATATATATAAATATATCTAAAGATAACTTTACTATAAAAGTTTTCTTACAGACTCGTTTCTGAATCAGGAAAAGGCACACGACCTGCGCTTCAGGATCAGCATTCGGCAAATACTCATTATCATTTTATTCTGTCGAGGGTCAGAGCCGATCCTGAGAACACTGAGCTCGATTGAGACGGGCACAGAGTCCCGGAGGACATCCACACCGACACGGGAAGTAAAACATGTCAAACAGACAGAATCCTGAGCTCAGGACTGAACCAGAGAGCCATAAGGCAGGAACCACTTCTTGCTTCACCACCATGCAGCAGCTTTAATTACTGGATTACGTCAAGATGACACGTCGGCTCTGTGTGGCTTCGTGTCAGAATCAGAACAGTGACTTCATTCCACCTGATCATTAGCTTCTCGGACTCCTCAGGACTCCCCGATCTTATCAGTCTCTTGCAGAGGGAGTTCAGACTTAATGTCCAATTACACACAACATCTCCGTGTCGATCCCTGGACGCTACTGTCAGAGGACACGCGGCACTTGATATGCGCAATTAACGAGCTACGCTTCGAATGCGATGCTAAGGTACTCATCAGAGCCGGGACACACGTCGGCAGCGTTCACGTCCAACATGTGACCCGACTGCAGCAGCGCTGGGAACATGGGGGAATAATCTATTAACGCCACCGACAGGAAATCGAAAGGGATGAGAGCAGAGATGATAGCTTGAACTGTGAGCAGGAAAGCATGAAGGAAAAATGAAGGCCTTCTCCTACTCTGTCTCTCCCTGTCTGTCCGTCTCACTTTCTCTCAATCTTCTCTCCTGCTCACTTGAGGATGCTGCACACAGGCTTCAGGAGAGAAGGACAAAATGTCTCCATTAGGAAAAACCTGCGTATCGGCCCAACGCATAGAAAATACGTACGGAAAAAAGACCGCTCACCAGGTGAGAGCAGCACTCAGCACCCGAATTCATCACAGCACGTGTCTCGAATGAGGATCAGCAGGACGCCGGGCTCCATCAGGATGACGTGGTGTGTTACAGACTGTACATGGAGGCAGTAGGAGCCTTTTAGCCCTTTAGTGAGAAAACTGCTCTACCTTTGACCCCGGGAGATAAATACTGGGATTAAACATTCTTTATGTGCTCTGTCACCAAATTAAATTCGACACAGGGAAGGATTACTGATGGCTTGCGGAGAGACCGCAGGGGCCCTGCATATAAGGGGCCCCTCAGTAAGCACTGTATTTAAGCCCTGGTTTTTGTGGGTTTGTTTGTCTAGTGTGTGTCGCATCCGAAGCTCACGTGTCGACTCCTAGCTCCTGTATTGATTACGTTTCTGTGTGAATCACCTGCAAAATAAATCACTTGCACTTGCATCCAAAAACCCAGACCCCAGAGGAAAAAAATACAAATATACATCAATAATGAGTTTACTCCAAAAACTGCATGAGTTTGAGTAACCTAGTTATTGTTCCAGATTTAATCCAGAAGTGACGTGACGGTTTCTTTTTACGTAACATTGACAGCAGGAGCAGGAGCAGGAATCTCTGGAAATAGTGAAGGTACAAAAATGTATAAAATTCCTTAAATGCCGATCTCTGGTCTAATTAAAGTGCTACATGAGCCAGTAAACAGAGAGACATTACTTTAACAGTGTTTTCACTCAGAAGGACGACATGAATTCTAGATGATTCTGCGCTGATTGCTCCTGAACAATCAATGTTCTGCAAAAAGCTACAGGAACTCCGTGAAGGTACGGGTCACGTATTTCTGCTGATGGGAGAACTCCTCCACACACTCGACACTCTTTTATTTGAACAGCCTTTTGAATGTTTTCTTCTCTGCACAGATGAGATTTGGCACGAACCTCTGAAAGATTTTATCTTTATATTATCTTTCCCATTCCCAACCTCGCTGTCCACCAAGATTCAACAAGACCCATCCCTGTCCTTCCTGCTAGAAGAGATGGATCTAAATAACTTTATTGAGACATGATGGTTATCAGGGCTTCCTTCACTCTGATTTTCTGGATGCTCCATTTCTGACTCGCTTTCAGGTTTGTTTGACTTCGTCTTTCGGCACGTCGCAGGCTGAAACATCAGCCGCGTTTAACTGACCTGAAGAGCAAAACTGCAACTCATATGACGGATTGTTCAATCCAGCGGGCTGAAAGTTTTCAGGATTTTAGAAAAACATGATCTGATTTGTTAGAAAACAATGGCAATGTTCACTCACAAGCTAATCGTTTGGTGGAAATAGGCGTTGGTCTTCACACTTCCTGGTTGGTTGTAGTCATGTGACAGGTGGAGAGAAACACACTGATTTTAAACAATATAAACACTAAAAAGTGAATGCAAGGAAATGTCAAATAAATAATATTTCCCTATAAATCTAAGACCGGCTTCACCTCCGACTGCTTCATTAGGGATAAACATATAAATATTAAATATTATGAAGTGTAATATTGTTATTTGTGACAAAATCCATTTATTAAAAAAATTTGTCTGAACTGATTTTTTAGCAACATGCAATTTAAGACAAAATTGTAGATGGAAGAATGTGGATTGAAGGAGTTTGTGTTTGTTTTTGTCTGTTTTAACGGCACGTTTTTATGGGGTTGTGGGGAGGATTGGATCGTTAAGACACCTGGATATGATCAGCATTTTCAGTGCGAATACAGATTGGTGTTAGAAAAGTGTTGGAGACTTCAGCCAGAAATTCTCCTTTGAAAGTTTTATTCTCAAAAGAAGTGCCTTAATAATGCTAAAGTGTGTCTTGTGTTTTAGACTCGGTGTGTGGTCTTCTCCACGGGGGTACACCAGAAGAAACCCAACCACAGAAACCCTCTAAAGATTTTCCAACATCCAATCACCAAGTCTGGCATCAAAAAAACTAAACAAAAACTATTTTCTCAGTGTAACTTTAGGTAAAAATTTTAAGTCCAATTTGAGGAGCCATTCAGGGACCCTAAAAGAACTATTTTTGATTTTATAGATTTCAGGATGAAAAAAAATGTCCTTCTGTGTTCCCTTTAGAACCCGAATGACTTTTTCATGAGGCTAATAGGAAACTAGGTGTTATTATGTCCTGCCCCTTGACTCCCTGATTATGAAACGGCACAATGTGAAGAACGGCAGGGGTGTGAGCCGGAGAAAGAAACGAGCAGTAGAGGAGCACAACGATTCATTTAGAACAGACCGGCGTCCTAAATTCATTACTCACAAGAAGCCATATTCACCTCATTAAACTAAAATAAAGCGAGAAACAAAAGCGCCTTATCGCGGATTGCTTTCCTTTGGGGTAAAAGCACAAACGGCCTGTTTTCCTGCAGCACTCGTTCTCTCACATGCTTCATCAGTCAGCAGAAAATTCAATTGCAGTCATTTCAATTTCTGACCTCCTTTCCAGCACAGTTATCTGCTTTATTCTTCATATGTGCTTTATAAAAGGCAGAACAGAGAGAAGAGTTGCAGGGACGGGGGAGTCTAATGAGCTGGAAAGTTTTTTTAGAAGACCAGGTTGAATAGTTCATGGAAAAAAAAAAGGATAAAAAGAAAAAAACACAAGTTTATAATGTAAAAATGGACTTTTTTTCCCCATTTGTTTAATTCGGGAATCGTTTTGCCGCCGCCGAGATCCACATGCGTCTGCCTTAATGACTTTTTTTTAGAAGCTATTATTATTTCTGAGGAAATAAAAGTAATAAGAGTTCACACAGGCAAGCTTAATAGATGTCTATTTTTAGTTGAATGATTTCTTTTTGATTACAAACGTAAGTATGTTTTGATGAAAATCAATTCGCGTTTGTGCACATCGGCTTGAAATAAAATACCAAAAAAACAAAGTTTGGATCACGGCGACGGGGTTGTGAGGGACAGGGAAATAAAGAGTCCCTTTAAATGATCTGGCTAAAAAATAAATGCATGCAAAACTCTGAAGAGGGTTAAAAGGTCCGCCGTATACAAACAATGAGTTCAGCTCTTTCTTCATCAGGGTCAAATGTACAAAGTCAGCACAGGCCAGGACTGATTCATAATCAAATGAGCACGAGAAAGAAAAAGGTCACGAGCCCACGCCTTCTCCAGTCTACAGTCCCACCTCCGCTCCAGAGGAGGCCGCATGTTCCCAAACAGACTAGGAGCTTTTGTCCACAAGAGACGCATGCTTAAAAAAAAAAAAAAAGAGGGCGTCAAAGGAGCGACCCAAAAAAGGAGAAATCTTTAATCACCTTCTTGAAAAGGTCTATTGAGCGGGGTCGCGTCCCTTCTCTTCTCTGAACTGTCCGTCAGCCTTACGAGGGGGAAGTTTGGAAGCTGTGACAGGCGGGACGGAAGGACCCAGATGGGAAATGTAGAGAGGGGAGGAAAGGCTAGCGAGGGATTAGGCAAAAAAGGGAGGGATAAAAAAAAAAGAAGGTGGGTGCAAAAAAAATTCTGTCCAAAAATGACTTGGGTGGAATGCTTGCCGCTTGACTGCTGCGTGTGACCGAGCTGGCATCCAGACGCTTTCCCACAATCCAGCTTTGTTCAGCCGGCTGTGCAAAGCAGCGAGGCACTGAGGAGAGCGAGTGACGACCAGGAGAGAAAGGAGGAAGGATGAGCGACAGATAGAAGAATTGGACGAGCAGCTTGCTTCTGTTCTTTAAAAAGTCCCAATCTCTCCATCTCATTTCCATAAGATTTACTGCCACAAAAAACGCCTCAGTTGCTTTTTATTATCCTCCTTCTCCCCTCCCTCTCTTTATTTAACTCTAAAGCACAGGAGTGTGTGGACTCTTTGATCCAGTCAACTTTCAGAGTGCTAAACCCTCTCGTATCTATCCTCAACTCCTGATGTGAAACAGTGCATGATTATATATAACGCCCCGACGCTGGACTCAATCACGTTTTATAGACTAGGACACATCACGTGTGTACCATCTCACAGAGTCCATGCTTTTACTGTAGCATCAGCATTTTCTCCACAACTCTAATTCTGGGAGCGTTAAGAATAAAATATATATACTCTTAATTATGAACCAGTACAAATTCATTATTTATTAATATTTGTTCAGTTTGTCTGAAGTGTTTATGTTATATTTATTAACACTTCCTGGTTACGTTCACTTTCTGTTTATTAATTTGTGTAATTTCACGTTTCTAGTTGAAATCAGAACTGGAAAGATGGAGCTGAGGTTGAGGAACTGCTGGAGATTTCCATGCTGACGATGCTGATGTTTTAGAATGATTTCACCAGTACAATAAAAACAGTTTCCCAATAAAACACAAAAAAAATTTTAAATAACGATGATGAGATCTTTTGTGTCAATGAATCTGAGTTTATGTCCTGCATTTGAATTTCAGACACTGAACTTCTTTGTACATTTACTTCAGCTACATCCAGAAAGCCGGTAAAGTTGTGCTGAGGGGACGAGCCCGAGTCGACTTCATCTGACTCCACGGTGTTTATCGGGCCGTTTGTGATTATGTATGTGTGAATGAGAGCGAGATCCAGAGAGTTCCAGGCTTCCTCTGCCGCTCAGTAGATCTATTGGTCTCATCTCTTTTGTTCTGTTACTTCCTTTGAGGCCGCAGTCTTCTCCTCGCAGCCTTTTGTGTCCTGGATGAAAAGGGCGCAGTTTATTATGTCCCCCTGTGGCACTCCGTCAAGCGGTGGCAGCCCCGGCAAGCCAACACACAGCAAGGTCACGAGGAACACTCGCCTCTGACTTTGAAAACGAGAGAGAG
>NC_139586.1:502870-552870 GCF_946808225.1 Silurus aristotelis
ATTCTGCTCTTTTCAGATGTCAATCTTTTAAAGTCATCGTGTTCATTTTGAGCCTCTGATCATTTGTATGAGTTTTTTTGTGAAATTTAAACACATGAAACGAAACTACACATAAACGTTCTCAATGACTTTATTTTCACAACTCAAATCTCTTTCACCCTGCAGTCAATTATATATTTATAAACCCAAACCCAATTATATACAGGATCAGGCATGCAGTGGAATAAGAAACCTGAACACATCAAACTGCTAACACTCAACCTTAACCTAAACACTCAACCCTAACCTAAACACTCACCTTAACCTAAACACTCACCTTAACCTAAACACTCAACCCTAACCTAAACACTCACCTTAACCTAAACACTCACCTTAACCTAAACACTCAACCTTAACCTAAACACTCAACCCTAACCTAAACACTCAACCTTAACCTAAACACTCAACCTTAACCTAAACACTCAACCCTAACCTAAACACTCACCTTAACCTAAACACTCAACCCTTAACCTAAACACTCAACTCTAACCTAAACACTCAACCTTAACCTAAACACTCACCCTAACCTAAACACTCACCTTAACCTAAACACTCAACTCTAACCTAAACACTCAACCTTAACCTAAACACTCAACTCTAACCTAAACACTCACCCTAACCTAAACACTCAACCTTAACCTAAACACTTAACTCTAACCTAAACACTACAACCTTAACCTAAACACTCACCCTAACCTAAAAACTCACCCTAACCTAAACACTCAACCTTAACCTAAACACTCAACTCTAACCTAAACACTCAACCTTAACCTAAACACTCAACCCTAACCTAAACACTCACCCTAACCTAAACACTTAACCTTAACCTAAACACTCAACTCTAACCTAAACACTCAACCTTAACCTAAACACTCAACTCTAACCTAAACACTCACCCTAACCTAAACACTCAACCTTAACCTAAACACTCAACTCTAACCTAAACACTCAACCTTAACCTAAACACTCAACTCTAACCAAAACACTCAACTCTAACCTAAACACTCAACCCTAACCTAACACTCAACTCTAACCTAAACACTCACCCTAACCTAAACACTCAACCTTAACCTAAACACTTAACTCTAACCTAAACACTCAACTTAACCTAAACACTCAACTCTAACCTAAACACTCAACTCTAACCTAAACACTCAACCTTAACCTTAACACTCAACTCTAACTAAACACTCAACTCTAACCTAAACACTCAACCCTAACCTAAACACTCAACCTTAACCTAAACACTCAACCCTAACCTAAACACTCAACCTTAACCTAAACACTCAACCTTAACCTAAACACTCAACCCTGACCTAAACACTCAACCTTAACCTAAACACTCAACCTTAACCTAAACACACAACCCTAACCAAACACTCAACCTAACCTAACACCTCACCCTAACCTAACCACACAACCCTAACCCTAAACACACAACCCCTAACCAAACACTCAACCTTAACCTAAACACTTAACTCTAACCTAAACACTCAACCTTAACCAAACACTCAACCCTAACCAAACCACTCACCCTAACCTAAACACTCAACCTTAACCTAAACACTCAACTCTAACCTAAACACTCAACAATAACCTAAACACTCAAACCCTAACCTAAACACTCACCCTAACCAAAACACTCAACCTTAACCTAAACACTCAACTCTACCTAAACACTCAACCTTAACCTAAACACTCAACTCTAACCTAAACACTCACACCCTAACCTAAACACTCAACCTTAACCTAAACACTCAACTCTAACCTAAACACTCAACCTTAACCTAAACACTCAACTCTAACCAAAACACTCAACTCTAACCTAAACACTCAACCCTAACCTAAACACTCAACTCTAACCTAAACACTCAACCTTAACCTAAACACTCAACTCTAACCTAAACACTCACCCTAACCTAAACACTCAACCTTAACCTAAACACTTAACTCTAACCTAAACACTCAACCTTAACCTAAACACTCAACTCTAACCTAAACACTCAACTCTAACCTAAACACTCAACCTTAACCTTAACACTCAACTCTAACCTAAACACTCAACTCTAACCTAAACACTCAACCCTAACCTAAACACTCAACCTTAACCTAAACACTCAACCCTAACCTAAACACTCAACCTTAACCTAAACACTCAACCTTAACCTAAACACTCAACCCTGACCTAAACACTCAACCTTAACCTAAACACTCAACCTTAACCTAAACACACAACCCTAACCTAAACACTCAACCCTAACCTAAACACTCAACCTTAACCTAAACACTCAACCCTAACCTAAACACTCACCCTAACCTAAACACACAACCCTAACCTAAACACTCAACCCTAACCTAAACACTCACCCTAACCTAAACACACAATCCTAACCTAAACACTCAACCTTAACCTAAACACTCAACCTTAACCTAAACACTCAACTCTAACCTAAACACTAAACCTTAACCTAAACACTCAACTCTAACCTAAACACTCAACCTTAACCTAAACACTTAACCCTAACCTAAACACACAACCCTAACCTAAACACTCAACCTTAACCTAAACACTCAACCCTAACCTAAACACTCAACCTTAACCTAAACACTCAACCTTAACCTAAAGACTCAACCCTAACCTAAACACTCAACCTTAACCTAAACACTCAACTCTAACCTAAACACTCACCCTAACCTAAACACACAACCCTAACCTAAACACACAACCCTAACCTAAACACTCAACCTTAACCTAAACACTCAACCCTAACCTAAACACTCACCCTAACCTAAACACTTAACCTTAACCTAAACACTCAACTCTAACCTAAACACTCAACCTTAACCTAAACACTCAACTCTAACCTAAACACTCACCCTAACCTAAACACTCAACCTTAACCTAAACACTCAACTCTAACCTAAACACTCAACCTTAACCTAAACACTCAACTCTAACCAAAACACTCAACTCTAACCTAAACACTCAACCCTAACCTAAACACTCAACTCTAACCTAAACACTCAACCTTAACCTAAACACTCAACTCTAACCTAAACACTCACCCTAACCTAAACACTCAACCTTAACCTAAACACTTAACTCTAACCTAAACACTCAACCTTAACCTAAACACTCAACTCTAACCTAAACACTCAACTCTAACCTAAACACTCAACCTTAACCTTAACACTCAACTCTAACCTAAACACTCAACTCTAACCTAAACACTCAACCCTAACCTAAACACTCAACCTTAACCTAAACACTCAACCCTAACCTAAACACTCAACCTTAACCTAAACACTCAACCTTAACCTAAACACTCAACCCTGACCTAAACACTCAACCTTAACCTAAACACTCAACCTTAACCTAAACACACAACCCTAACCAAAACACTCAACTCTAACCTAAACACTCACCCTAACCTAAACACACAACCCTAACCTAAACACACAACCCTAACCTAAACACTCAACCTTAACCTAAACACTTAACTCTAACCTAAACACTCAACCTTAACCTAAACACTCAACCCTAACCTAAACACTCACCCTAACCTAAACACTCAACCTTAACCTAAACACTCAACTCTAACCTAAACACTCAACCTTAACCTAAACACTCAACCCTAACCTAAACACTCACCCTAACCTAAACACTCAACCTTAACCTAAACACTCAACTCTAACCTAAACACTCAACCTTAACCTAAACACTCAACTCTAACCTAAACACTCACCCTAACCTAAACACTCAACCTTAACCTAAACACTCAACTCTAACCTAAACACTCAACCTTAACCTAAACACTCAACTCTAACCAAAACACTCAACTCTAACCTAAACACTCAACCCTAACCTAAACACTCAACTCTAACCTAAACACTCAACCTTAACCTAAACACTCAACTCTAACCTAAACACTCACCCTAACCTAAACACTCAACCTTAACCTAAACACTTAACTCTAACCTAAACACTCAACCTTAACCTAAACACTCAACTCTAACCTAAACACTCAACTCTAACCTAAACACTCAACCTTAACCTTAACACTCAACTCTAACCTAAACACTCAACTCTAACCTAAACACTCAACCCTAACCTAAACACTCAACCTTAACCTAAACACTCAACCCTAACCTAAACACTCAACCTTAACCTAAACACTCAACCTTAACCTAAACACTCAACCCTGACCTAAACACTCAACCTTAACCTAAACACTCAACCTTAACCTAAACACACAACCCTAACCTAAACACTCAACCCTAACCTAAACACTCAACCTTAACCTAAACACTCAACCCTAACCTAAACACTCACCCTAACCTAAACACACAACCCTAACCTAAACACTCAACCCTAACCTAAACACTCACCCTAACCTAAACACACAATCCTAACCTAAACACTCAACCTTAACCTAAACACTCAACCTTAACCTAAACACTCAACTCTAACCTAAACACTAAACCTTAACCTAAACACTCAACTCTAACCTAAACACTCAACCTTAACCTAAACACTTAACCCTAACCTAAACACACAACCCTAACCTAAACACTCAACCTTAACCTAAACACTCAACCCTAACCTAAACACTCAACCTTAACCTAAACACTCAACCTTAACCTAAAGACTCAACCCTAACCTAAACACTCAACCTTAACCTAAACACTCAACTCTAACCTAAACACTCACCCTAACCTAAACACACAACCCTAACCTAAACACACAACCCTAACCTAAACACTCAACCTTAACCTAAACACTCAACCCTAACCTAAACACTCAACCCTAACCTAAACACACAACCCTAACCTAAACACTCAACCCTAACCTAAACACTCAACCCTAACCTAAACACACAACCCTAACCTAAACACTCAACCCTAACCTAAACACACAACCCTAACCTAAACACACAACCCTAACCTAAACACTCAACCCTAACCTGAACACTCAACCCTAACCTGAACACTCAACTCTAACCTGAACACTCAACCCTAACCTAAACACTCAACCCTAACCTAAACACTCAACCCTAACCTAAACACACAACCCTAACCTAAACACTCAAACCTAATGCTAAACCCTAACTTAAACACCCAACCCAACCCTAAATTAAATACTCAACACTAACTCTAATACTAAACCCTGAATCTAACCTAAACACTAACCCTAACATTAACACTTAATCCTGACTGTAATTGCCCTTTTTCTCCGTTGTCTTTTCCTGTTGCTCCCCTGATGACCCGAGTCCCTCCACGCTCATCTCCACATTTAATTTCATGTAAGAAGGCAAAAAGAAAAAAGATTTTTTTAAGATTTTTTTAACGTGTACAGGAGCAGCTGCTTTTCACGTCTTTTCAGAATGAAGCTCTGAATGGAGCTGAGAATGTAAGAATATGATTCATCAACACTCAGGCTTTTATGAAAAGCAGGAAATGCACAGCAGGAGAACACAACACAGCACCTCTTCACTGAGAGCGAGAGAGCGAGTGAATCTCTCTCTTTCTCTCCCTCTCTCTCTCTCTTTAGCAGGGTTGTGCAGGGTGATTCGGGGTGGTTGTGTTCATGTCCCCTGATAACCAGACGCTTTATCACTAAGTCTTATTAAATGTATTTCTGCAGAGACGCTGGACAGGGTTTCCTTTTGACCTGTGACTGGAACGGTGTTTGTTCACAAAAAAAAGTAAATGAATAAACAATAATAATTAGAATAATTGTTTGCCTTTAAGTGCTGCTCATGTGTTCTGTAATCTTTAAAACTAATTTATTCAAAGGGTTTACAAAAAAAACATACCCCTTTATTTTAAACAAAACATTACATTTTACTCAGAATTACATATTTGCATAATTTAGATATTTACATATCATTTGTTTTAATTATATATATATTTAAATGACTATATGCATTTAAAGAGGTGAGCGCCACCTGTATTTAAGTACTGTAGTAGGATTTAAAATAAATAAACACAGAGCGCCATCTGGTGGATTCACAAGGATCTGTTCATGAGAATAAAACGCAATTAAAACATCTATCTATCTATCTATCTATCTATCTATCTATCTATCTATCTATCTATCTATCTATCTATCTATCTATCTATCTATCTATCTATCTATCTATCTATCTATCTCTTTTTCTTTCTTTCTTTCTTCTTGTGTCCAATGATTCTGAGCGCTGTGTTTCTGATTTTATTCTGGTTTACACTTTATGCCAGAACATAAAACTGGACTTTGTTCCTGCTAATAAAAGAATGCTGTGTGTGTGTGTGTGTGTGTGTGTGTGTGTGTGTGTGTGTGTGTGTGTGTGTGTGTGTGTGTGTGTAAATCATTGACAGGATGTTTTCTGCCATTGTTGTTCACAAGGAAGTGACTTTCAAAGAACACGTCAACACGTAAGTTAAAGTCTTTTAATTTCCCAAAAATAAGATAGAAATGAAAGAAATGCAGTTAATCAGACAGCAGAGTTTCTAAGGAGTGACAGATGCACAACTTCCTAACACGTCACAGACTGGAGTTCGTCTGAATACACACCACTGTACAGAAAACTGGAGGAAGTAAACATTCAGCTGATCACAAGTGTGTGTGTGTGTGTGTGTGTGTGTGTAGCAATAACGCATGAATAGTACAGTGTCATCCTATCTATCAGTGTGTGTGTGTGTGTGTGTGTGTGTGTGTGTGTGTGTGTGGCAATAACACATGAATAGTACAGTGTCATCCTATCTATCAGTGTGTGTGTGTGTGTGTGTGTGTGTGTGTGTGTGTGTGTGGCAATAACACATGAATAGTACAGTGTCATCCTATCTATCAGTGTGTGTGTGTGTGTGTGTGTGTGTGTGTGTGTGTGTGTGTGTGTGTGTGGCAATAACACATGAATAGTACAGTGTCATCCTATCTGTCAGTGTCAGGAAAGTGCACACAAATCAGTGGGACTGATTTTTAACCAAAAACATCCCAATTTGGCAATTTCTCTTTAAAGCTGTAACTGGAAACTCGTCGTTTACCAACACGCTCATTTATACTTTAAGTTCGCTGTAGAAATATATTACGTATGAAATCTTTTTACACACAAATTTAAAGCTTTCCAAAAAAATAGGAATGAAGAAAAACACGTGGAGTCGCAGTTCACTCCGAGTCACAGAGCATCCGAATAGAAAAAACATTTCAAGGCACAATTTATGAATATTAAACACCAAATATCGATCTGAAGCTTTTTTTCCCCTCCTGCATCCACCCACACGGAAAACATGAAACACTTCATCAATATTGAGCTCGCGTTCTTTAAAAATACAGCGACCTTCACCAAACAGAGGAAGAAGAAGGAGGTTTGAGATGCAGAAGGAATGAAATGAATCAAAAAAAAAAAATACACATTGAAACAATTGTCCAGAAAAATGATCAGGTTCAAAATCGGTCCGTATTTTACACCAAAACAAAAAATCTTCATGCCTTTGATTTACCACCGAACACTCGTCTATTTCCTGTCAGCAAAAAACAGAATTTAAATCTCTATAAATGTGCAAGAAATTAAAGGGAATGTTAAACAAAATACAGCACTTTTTATTTTATACTCCAGAAAAAAATAGTTTGAAGCAATGAATAAAGCAAACGGACGACAGAAGACGTGAAGCTTCTACAGTTCTACTGAAGTTAAACAGCCTGAGAGCAGAACATAAATATAATCATAAAAAAATGATAGGAACCATGAAATGTCTTTGTTTAGCAGAATAAAACTTTCCTTCTGCAGACTTTATTTTATAAAAAGGGTTCGGTTTTCATTTTTTACTGAAAATCTATAAATATCTCAGAGACGCTCCGTCTGAAGATTTCACATTTTATTCTGCTAATAAAAGATCATGGAGATTTCCACCATGTGCAGTCTGGAACATGAGGGAAAACTTCAGGTGTAGAAACGAGTGCACGGATAAACTCCACCCTGTTCCACAGTGCACACGGTGAAGCTCAGGGTCTGAAGATTCCACCGACCTCGTGACCTTCAGACCTGCAGTTATTTCATCTCTTCTGCAACACTGAGACAGTGTGAGACTGTGCAGTAGAATCATGGGGGGTATTTTAGTGTATTGTGTTATATCACGTTAGATCAGACCCCGATGCTGATTGGGACGAGATGAAAGTAAACAAAGAAAAAAAAATTACAAATAAAATCAGTGACAACAAAAAAGAATCTGAGCAGCGATACGGCACGGCTCCAGCAACGAGTGAATTATAGATCCACAGATTCACAGCTGGGGGAGAGACAAGACCAGGAAAAGAGCAGGAAGAGACTGCAGAGAGAGAATGGGGGAAAACTGGGTGTGAAAGGGGAGACTAGGGGAAGACGGGAGAGACTGGGGGAAGACTGGGGAGAGACTCTGGGAAGACTGGGAATGTGACTGGGGAGAGACTGGAGAAAGACTGGGTAGGGGGGAGACCAGGGGAAGATGGGAGAGACTCTGGGAAGACTGGGAATGTGACCAGGGAGAGACTGGAGGGAGACTGGGGGAAGACGGGAGAGACTGGGGGAAGACTGGGGAGAGACTCTGGGAAGACTGGGAATGTGACCGGGGAGAGACTGGAAGGAGACTGGGTGGGGGGAGACCAGGGGAAGACGGGAGAGACTGGGAAGAGACTCTGGGAAGACTGGGAATGTGAGCGGGGAGAGACTGGAAGGAGACTGGGTGGGGGGAGACCAGGGGAAGACGGGAGAGACTGGGAAGAGACTCTGGGAAGACTGGGAATGGGACCGGGGAGAGACTAGAAGGAGACTGGGTGGGGGAGACCAGGGGAAGATGGGAGAGACTGGGGAGAGACTCTGGGAAGACTGGGAATGTGACCGGGGAGAGACTGAAAGGAGACTGGGTGGGGGGAGACCAGGGGAAGACGGGAGAGACTCTTTGAAGACTGGGAATGTGACCGGGGAGAGACTGGAAGGAGACTGGGTGGGGGAGACCAGGGGAAGACGGAAGAGACTCTGGGAAGACTGGGAATGTGACCGGGGAGAGACTGGAAGGAGACTGGGTGGGGGAAGACCAGGGGAAGATGGGAGAGACTGGAGGAAAAGTGGGGGAAGACGGGAGAGACTCTTTGAAGACTGGGAATGTGACCGGGGAGAGACTGGAGGGACACTGGTGGGGGAAAAAACAGGGAGAAAAACCTGCACTGAACAGTTTTAATATAAAACAGGACCGAAGAGAACAGGTTTAGTTGGAACACACCACAGGCTGAGGTCGTTCTGACCAGTGGATTCACTCTGAGAAGGTGTTTAGGGTGATTTATTGGTCCGTTCCACTTTATTGCTGAGAAAACAAACACATAAACAGGAGAGGATCAGCGAGATCAGTGACAGATACTCAGCCCAGAGTTCAGATCTAATCCTACTCAGAAACTGGAGTTATAGATTTTACTGTACGTTCCATCAACACAATTTACTTCTAAAGACGTGTTCCTTACCTTCTATCGTCCTCTCGTCCCTGAGGGCTCATCTGATAAACACACACACATACAATAAGCATGGAGTTCAAAAGACAGCTGTGTAACAGAGCTAAACATCTGCTTTACTCTGAATTCTAATGAATTAACAGAACATGAATGAACACCAACAAAGTGTTCCTCACCCTTTCTTTATCCTGAGGAGATATTGTGTAGAGATACAGAGCATATAAATCCATGCAGAACCCCCTACCCCACCCTACACACACACACACACACACACACACACACACACACACACACACACACACACACCTTCTGAGTGATTTGGCTTCATATACAGTGTTGTCATCATCATCACTTTCCAGCTGTTCCATCTCCACTGTGTCGTCGTAGTTTGCCAGGAGGCCGTATTTCTTCCTCGGGGTGGACGATTTCTTCAGACTAAAACCAAATAAATCAGATTTTAATTTGTCTCCAAGTAAAAGACAACCTCACTCTCACTCTCACACACACACACACACACACACACACACACACACACACACACACACACACACACACACCACCACAGGAATAACAAATGACACAGATGTCCCTTTACCTCTCCCTCAGTGTGAAGTATTCATCAGATTTCACTGCTGAAGAGACCGGTTAAGGGAAAGGGGGACAGGTGAAGGAGGACAGGTGAAGAGGTACAGAGGAAGGGGGACAGGAGAAGGGGGACAGGAGAAGGGGGACAGGAGAAGGAGGACAGGAGAAGGGGGACAGGAGAAGGAGGACAGGTGATCGCTGTAGGACAGGTGTGAAGTGTGAAAGGTGAACAGACTCACCGCACTGCTCGAACCAGGAAATAAAGAACCCCGATGACGGTGATTCCGATGAGGACGTACAGAGCTCTCTGGATCATCGAGCTGTCCAGCTCCAGGCTGTTTAAGGTGAAGTTGCCCGGTTTTTGAGCGCTCTGTACCGTCACACTTCCGTTCCCAACTTCCGTGCCTTTGGTAGCAACCGAGGTTCCGTCCAACAGAACCGTTAATAAACAACAGCAACCCAGAAACAACGCTGACTCCATCATGGCGTCTGTTCTTTACAACAAACTCTGCGCGCGAGTGTAAGAGTGTGTGTGTGTGTGTGTGTGTGTGTGTGTGTAGGAAACCGGAAAACAGAAAACTTCGTACTGAGTTTAAAATCGCTTTAACTCCAACTTGAGATTCCAGCTGTTACAAGACACACACCACTTCCGGTTTCAGTATTGTGACGATATCGCTTTCGGTGCACCACTCAAGTCCGTCCGGGCCGGAAATAATAAAAACACTGGGGGATAAAATTAAAGAGACACAACAAACACACAAACATTGTAACTTATTGTAAATAACAATGATTTATTTACAATTAAATCAATGACGCATTAAAATGAAATTATTTACAAAAAAATGCTTTAGCTTTTAAATCCAGCTGCCCGGACCAGAGACAAGAATAAAAACATTCTACACCCCTGTTAGAATTGTGGGATTTTGTGATATAAAAATCTTTCCTACAAATAAATTAACAAATAAATAAATGTGGCAAAATATGTTGAGACAAAGATAGAATTCCTCACCTGTCGTTTCACTTTTCACCTCAAAAGGACTTTTATGTTATTGATCAAATTTATTTTTTAAAACATACAATTTCGAAGTTGTTTGACACACCTGATGATGAGAATAGTGTGACCTTACAGCATTATTATAATAATAATAATAATAATAATAATAATAATAATAATAACAATAACAATAATAATCGTGAAGCTTCACTGCCAAACACTTGAAAATGTAATTTTTCTCATTAATAACAAATAAAACAGGTGATAATCTAGTGAGATGTGTTAAGCGTGTGAGTGCTTTGAATAGGATTTATAATGTTTTTTTTCCTCCCAAACCTAATCTAATGCAAAACATTTAGACGTGAACAACCAGAGTGAAATAAAAAAGCCATTTTTCTGGTTTTCTATCCCATACTGTACATTTATGAGGTCTATAAGGAGGGCGTGAAATAGTTTCAGGTCTAATAATTATGAACAAAATGGATTATTCATCCTATTTTACTTTGATGTAGACCAGCATGAGACCCAGGACACCTAATAATCGACTCTCCAGGTTTCTTTCACCTTCCAGATCTCTATAAATTCCTGATTGGAGCTTTTAGACTCATGACTCACTACCTGCTGTTGTAGATGGTCCTACATGAATAATGTGTCCAGGACACACACTTACTTCAGTACATAATTACACCTGAATGATGCAGACTTACATACGAAACAAGTTATAGAGTGAAGAAGAATGTTTATTAATATAGTTCTTCATTTCTTTTGAAAATAGACGTTATCACTAAGATTTATCATCAACTAAAAAACCCTCTAATAGTAAAGTTCATTAACATACAGAACAATAATAATACACAATCATGAGTTCTAATCTCACTATCTAGAGGAGCATGGGTTCCCTTTTGAATCTGGTTCCTCTCAGGGTTTCACATCATCTTAATATGTAATTTTTTTCCATCTCTGTTGCCTCTGGTTTGTTCATTAATGTTAATAAATCTACAGTCGGATTTCTTTAGAGCTGCTTTTTCATCGTGCCGACTGTTGAACTGAAATCTAAAAACCATCTCAACAGGTTCCTCAAGCAAAACCACTTTTGAAACTGCTTCAAGAGTAAAATAAATTACAAAAGTTTTCTTTTCTTTCCAATATTGATGAACTCTGATACTAGAGATGATGCACTGCAAAAAAAAAAACATTTAAGTTTCAACTGTAAGGTGATAAATGATTATTAAATTTATACTAAAACTAATTAACTATATACCATAATGAGCTCTTTAGAAGCAGGAGATGCAGAAAGTCTAGAATTGTGTAGGAATATATTCTCAAACTAAATGAACTTTTATTTATAATCACAGCAAAGAAAAACATCTGGACAGCATTCCAGTAAACAAATGTTTATTCAAGATAAATAGAAAAGTACAACCTCCATCTGAAGGACTGTTAAAGAAACATTAGAATTTGGTAAAGGTTGTAGAATTCTAAATCTTTTTGTTTTTCATAAAACCCAATTTTTTTTGCTTGCTCATGGTCCACTGTAATCAAAATATACATTCGCTTTTAGATATAAAAACCTTTGCTTTAAACATTGCGGTATAAAAATAGTATTTACACCTCATCTAAAGTAAAACCATTAAAAAACGTTAAAGGTCAACGCTGTGCAGGTGAATATGACCCGCTTGTTTTTTTATTTATTAATTTTTTTTTTTTTTTTTAAGAGAAATGATTATATGGTCCTGTAAAACACAGCAGCCGCTCACATGCTGTTTTCACTGTAAAAATATAAAGAGGAGGAACATGTGCATGGTGGAATGCGCAGGGTTGAGGTCTTCATTGTGGAAAGTAATAATGCTGGTCCCATGCACAGTCTAAAATATTCTTATCCCGTTTCAAAAAGAAACCCCCAAAGCATGTACACTCGATTGTATACAAAAAGATCTATTTAAAAAGAAACAGAAGACTGTATCCCTGTCGAAAGGCATGTGATTGAGAAGGATTGCAGAACAACAGGAGAAAAAAAAAAAAAAAAGACAATAGAAAGAGGAAAGTGCTGACTTACAGCAGAAAAAGAATAATAACCAAATCAAACCCTAAAAGCAACAAGTCCAAAAAAATATATACCGTTTTTTTTTTTTTTTAAACACAAGCCACATTTCTCTATTTCTATCTGTCCAATTCTAACAGGGAGGAATACATTAGTCTCATGACTGAAAGCTGAATAAAGGCTTTGGTTTCAAGCTGTAGTGTACATACAAAAAAAAGGTTGAAGAATACACCAAATATATCAGGCATTACAATAGAATAATTACAAAACAATGCCTTGTGATACATTAAGGCAATACTAAAGGTCTATGAAAAGTACAAATTGTATAGAAGAAGAAAAAGAAATAAGGGAGCCACTGACCAAAAGGCCAAGAGCTTCAAAACACAAACATACTTACAATATGATTTGTACTCTAACTGTTGCGTTAAATTAAAAAAAAAAGGTATGTAAACAGTCTGTCTATCGTTACAGTATGTGATAAGTCTCCAAGCTACTGGGAATGTAGAAGTTGAAAGGAACTGGCCTTCAGGTGGTGATTTATCAAAAGAACTAAAACCCCAGAGCCGGATGAAACTAACTCCAATTCACTACAGGAGGATACACAAGTGGATTGTAAACTAAAGTCTTAACATAGGTGTCACATCAGACAGCAACGTTTATATAGGAATATGGAAAAAAAGCACTTAGCCATAAGATAAATGTAAGGCACAAGAAGTACTTCTGGAAAATTCAGAGCAGCACTTTCAAGGCAAGGGTTAAAAAAAAAAAATTCAGAAACTTTTAAAAAGGCTTAAGAGGGTGTGATTACAGATATACAATCATCCTCACAGGCATAAAACATTAAAACATTACATAGGAACCACTAAATATTACTTATAAATACAATAGTGGAATGATGGAAGTTTTGTGGTTGAGGCTTCAGAGAAGTCTTCATCTTTTATTGGTTGTCTTTAAATGACTTATTCCAGCTGCAGTCACTTTTCTCCTGATTAAATAGTGGACTTGGAGAAGGACACCCTAAGATGGTGGTTCTCACCAAGATCGTGGTTGTGGAACTCGATGAGGGACTCGATCGCTTCCTCAACTGAACTCATCTGGATCAGAGCCATCTTGCGGTCTTTCCTGAGAGTCAATCACATGTTAATGTTTATTACAAAAATAAATAAATAAAAAACAACTAAACAAGGAGATATTTACTAGAGAAGTTAAATGCATTGTGAAGAACTTACTGAAAGAACTTGAAGTTCTTGACCACCGCAGCAGAGCTGCCAAAAAGCATCTTGAGATCATCTTCAACCACTGAAGGGCTAAAACAACAAAATTACTCATTAAAATGTAGGAATTTTTTATTTATATAATATTTTTCTATATTATACATCAAATAAATGAAGCAAAACCCATCACTCCACTTACGGGATGTTGGAGAGGTGCAGAGTTGAGGAGGGTGGGAAGATGTTGGAGTAGTTTTTGGAGCCAGGCTTTTTAAAACGATGGAGAGGAGAGTTACTGTAATCTTTAGTGAGGCCCTGATCCTCATGTCCCTCACGAGGGAGCTGAACGTTCGTGTGTTTGGATAAAGTGATGCGCAGAGCTCGTCCATACAGCTTCTGTCCGTTTAAGTGGCTCATCGCTTGAAGAGGAAAAATTCACACAAATATGGTGAATAACTTCAAATGTACCATCATCTTGACACATCTAATAAAATATTCTCCATAAAAATGTGGTGGGTTTAATAATAATTAATCACCTAGCTGAGCCTGAGTGCCGTCAGACATTTGGATAAGGGCATTCTCTTTTTTGTTGAACATAATTTTTACTCGTATAACATCGCCATATACACCTGATGAGGAAAAAGCAATAATATGGTTAGACAAAAAATAAACGCATTACACCATCATTTAAAAAAAAAAAAAAATCCCCTAGTAAGCTTACGGTTACAATCAAGACACTCAAGACAGAGTGCAGTCTCCTTGAAATAATATTAAACTTTAATATCTATAAAAATCTTTTTAAGCCAAATGTTAAAAGTGGACTGGACCTAAATACAGGTCTATTAAAGTACATTCAGTGTTAAAGAATTTAAGATACTTGAAGTAAAATAAAATTTATAGCCATGAGGACAGATGGAAAATAGTGGGCAATTTTACAGACTGCGAGAGAGGAATGAACTTCTGCATTGAACAAAGGAATTGAGAAAAAGTGAAATGCTGATGTAAGAAGGCTAGCTTCAAGTCAAAAGTATTGATGGGGTAGAAAAAAAAATAAAAAGCTGTTTTAACAAATGGATAAATGACAGGAGTCTTGACTATTAACCAAAGTTTAAAAGCTTCCCTCAGAAGACATGCAAAATAATTTAAAAAGCATGCATCATGATAAACTGTCTAAAGCTCAAAAAGAAACAGCAGCTCAATCAGTGCTTTCAGTTTTAGTGCACAATTATGGCCACACAATATATATATATATTGAGTGCTGCAACTTTTTGATCACATCTCATCTGAGCACACACACACACACCAGCAGAAAACACACAAGCACTTAAACTGCCTTATGAGGGAAGAAACTGAAAGAACAGAACAAACAAGTAGATAACAAAAGATGCTAAGAATAACATACCGAAAAGAATAAAGAGGCATTGGGGCGTAACTCTCTTTAGAGGACAGCAGAGGAAGGCAGCGGAGGGAAGAAGGGAGAGGTAAAGATCGGAGGCAGAATGGAGGTTCAACATATCCACAGCGAGGAGGCAGTTCCACGGGAAATGGCGAAAAAACGGTGGTTGGATCATGAAGATGGTTAATGGATTGGGAGGAGAAAGTGGAGGGGAGAAGTGGACATGAAAGTGTAAGGAGTGGAGTGTTTTCAATGAGAGTGTGGTTTGTATGCATGTGTGTGTGTTTATATGATAATGTGAAAAAATTAATGAGGGCAGCCGTTCGGCAGGCGGACATGGTTGCAAAAGAAAAAATAAATGAAATGGGATGTGGGGAGGGAGAAAAGAGGAGGTAAAAAACAAAGTCAGTACACATATGGAAAATACAATAGTGATCAAATGTACTTGTGTAGAATCTATTCCAACAGAAAAAGGTGCTTTCTTTACAAAATATATATATATATAAAAAATATAATAAAAAAATATATATACAAAAGTTCATAAATTGCTTAAGATAAAAAGAAAAGCTATTCACTAAAACCTTTTTAGAAGAATAACCATTTACAAGTTCACTGCATCAATGTTTGGTTAAATAAAGAAATCCAAGTCTTTATTTTGTTATGCAGCGGTTAAATATTCAGAATTAAACTCTCATTGCTGATGAACTTGTGTAAATGGTATTCTTTGAAAAAGGATCAGCTTAAAATATATATATATACACGAAGCATAAAGTAATTTAGAAATGTTAGGAAGTTACAGGATTACACAATATAAAAAGGGGAAGAACACTGGGAGGAAACAAAAGCAAAGCTTCTGTTATCTGAAGTTCTCTAGACAGTATTCAAATACAGTAAATGTTTTTATAGGATCAGATTTGATTCTTGAAGGAAAAATAAATAAATTCTACATGTAAAATAAGTTCAGTCCTGCCCTATACTGTACACTATCACAAATTAAACATTTGTAAACTAATTTCAACTGTTTGTTTTTATTTTATAAATAATTGTATGACAATGTTTGCATGAAACCAAGAAGCCCAATTCAAGCTGCATGCCACTAACCTCAGGATTCAGGTTGCTGACCAGCATGACACAGTGTCCAGCGGGTAAAGTAGAGAAACCCAGCCTGCCTGCCGCGGCAGCAGCCGCCGCACTGGGAATGGCCAAGGAGGCCAGAGCTCCATGAACACCTGGCATGGTTAAGCCTGAGAAAGCAAGAAAGAGAAATCGCAGTTCGTCAGTTTAATGCGTTTACAGAACCGAAGCAAATAAACAACCAAGTCTGCAACGTGAACAAACCTGCAGCCTGCTGAATAGCAAAAGCCGGAGGGAAGGCATGGGCACCTGCATACGGCGAGGCAGAAATGATTCCAGGAGTAGCTGTGGATATAAATTAAATACTCATTCGACCCATAAAACAATGAAAGCACCGCTGAGACACATAGTACAAGATAAAGGGAAACGAGATGATGGTCAAGTTTGGACTACATCTTACCAAACGCCATGCCGTGGTGCTCAAGAGAAGGCTGGCCGTCTCCTGAGGGCAGGTCAGGCCGTGTGTAGTCCCGGCTCTTGTCGTTGTTGTACTTGACATTCAAACTGGTCAGCTTGGAAAAACTGATGCGCAAAGTGCAGCATGCGTTGTAGATGTTCTGTCCATCCAGAGCCTGTGTGAAGACCACAAAATTACATTACATCTTAAATGCACTTTTCGAATACACAAATGGTCAAGAAATTTGCTATATAAAGTAACTAGCTCCTGGGTAACGCTTTTAATCTTATTTTATAAAAATAAAAAAACACCTGAACTGTATTGTGAAAGTTTAAAACTCATGATTGCACACACTAAAGTATGAACAGAAAATAAGCTACATATAAAATATCACCTACGTAATACTCTGCTAAACTGCACAAAAACACTATATTAGGGGTGTAACGGTATACATACCTCAGTTTTTAAGTCATGGTTCGGTACAGTTAGGGGAAAGAAATGCAAAACGATATTGCTTTGTCTTTTTTTTTTTTTTTATTTATCACCACAGTGAACATATCTGAATCTATTTTAAATAAAATGCATGCTTGGTTTAATATGAAATTAATGCAATAAACTTATACTTATAAAAAGTACTCAATTAAATGAATAAAAAAAAAAGAGGGGGAATTTTATTAAATTTGGTGTGAACCCAAATACCCTTATACCGAAACAATTCAGTGCGAATAAGTAAACCATTACACCCCTACTAAAATATACACACGCAAAAAAAAAAATAATCCAGATGTGACCTCAAGATGGAGCCACTCACCAGTTTTGAATGCTGAGCAGTTAAACCATCAGCAAACTGCAGAAGAGCTTGGAATTGGTTGTTCTTAGTAAAAGTAATCACTTTCAAAACCGTGCCAAACTTGGAAAAGATCTATGGATGACAAAAACAAACAGGGCAGCATGGGTAATATGAACAAGAAAAGGCAAAACATTAATGCATTTAAAAGCTACACCTTTTGTACAAGAATCTACCTGGTGCAGAACATCCAGGGTGACTGGGTAGAAGAGGTTCTCCACTACGACTCTGAGGACAGGGCTAGGCCCGCCCACACCGCCTGCTTCTACACCACCTAATGACATGCCACCGGTCTGGACTGCGTTTACAGCCTGCAGTGCTGCCTGTGCTCTCTGAAGTTAAAATTAGAACAGAAGAAAGTGTTTGATCAACATGAGCGATCCATCCATATTACACCACTTTCTCCTTCACTTTATTGGAAAGATAACATGAACAGCTACTTTTCTTCATGTCAATTTCCATTAGGAACAAGATAATACATCTCTTGGATCATAATGCAACTAAAAGACGAAACGAGACAGTTAATTATACAATTATTGTTTTTTTTGTTTGTTTGGTGTTTTTTTTCACGTGTGAGAGAAAAGTAACACTTTGCTCATAAAATTAGCTGAATACTGATTCAATAATTCTACATGTTCTTGTGCAACGTTATATAAAATATTGATATATAAAGATTTTTATTTAAACAGATCTCACAACCCGAAGAACAAACCGAGTGAGCACGTGTAACATGTAGGTGGATAAGCATCAGCTGTGTGGAATGCATTAAGTGCAAACAGAAAGTTGTCCGCACCGAGAACGTGTTTAGAAAAGTAAATAAGAGTTTGGTGAAAAACGATAAGCTTCATGCGAGCTGGTAAACAAGTTCTCCGTTCCGTATTAACACTCCACTGCAGCTGGAGAAACAGTCATCACAGCTGTGTCACAAAACAGCCTTTAACGCACATACGGTTTAGAATATTTACTCAGACTGTTCATTTTTCTTTAATCGGTTTGTCAGTTATTGGTCAAGACAAGTTTTTGTTTATCCTGGAACTCAAAAGATAAAAAGAAAAAAAAAAAGCACAGCGTGAAGGATATAAAAGACTGCTTGAGAAAGTAATGAGCTTGTATTGAACACATACCACTTGGTTTGGCGAGTTGTCGGTTTTCAGCTCCTTGTGGTTGGAGTACTGCATAAAGATGGGATGATTCCTGATCACTGGTGTGACTGAGGAGTAATAGCTGACCATAGTCTGGGCTGCTTCCTCTGTATTCATCTCAAGGAACGCCTGGAGAAGTTAAAAACCTTTAGCAAATTTGATTATCGTCTGTTGAGACTATTAAAACGATTTCCACATTAATACTTATAAGGAGTTTAAAAGTTCTAAGACTTTTGAGTACAAACTATTCAAATGTGTTACGTTTGGCTCGGATTTATAAAACAAAAACTGTTGCCAAAACTATATAAAGCACTTTTTTTTGTTTAGTGGCATGAGAACCAGCCTGAAAAAAGCTCATGATCTAGCCCACTGGGATCCGGATGTATAAACAAATGTTCATGAAGAAATTAAATATGAACAGGATTTTCAGTGTCCCCATTTCTTATTCTCCCTCTCAATAAAGAGAAAAAGAATACCTGGTTCTTTCCTTTCAGCATGAGCAGGTTGGTGACTTTGCCAAAGGGAAGTCCAAGAGAAATGACCTCGGCTTCGTTGATGTCACTGGGGAGCTTGCGTACATGAATGACGCGGGATGGAACACCCGGACTTCTGATGTCACCTTTGAACTTCTTGCTGTCATTGCCATTGGCTAGGAAAGAGAGCACAGGGTCAGGCCAACTCGGTCAGATACATGCAAAATTACATGCCGTTTCTTTTTTTTTTTTGGCAAACGTACCTGCTGAACTCATGATATATGGCCCGTTGGAAACACAGGAGAAAAGTTCGTCAGAGCCTCTCTACAAAAAAAAAAAATTTTTAGCAATCAACAGCAACATAGCAACCAGACAGCCAACATAAGCACAGGCATTCCATACTAAGGCCAAGTCTGATAGACAAGCATCAACACAGTGGAAACAAGAAGGGACACGCTGAAAAGTTCAGGAAATGTCTGTGTAGTCAAAATTCTACAAGAATCATCTGGCTGAAGTAATAAGGACAGCTTTGGGCTATATTTTACCCACTCTGTCACACACACACACACACACAGTATATACACATACACGCGTATGTATGTATAATGTAAAAAAAACAAAACACAGGAAGTAGGTATTGTGCAAATGAGCATACATCCTGTGCAAAATGCAGAGTCATTAACCAGCAGCTTGACAGCATGCAACCCCACCAGCAAGAGAACAAGAAAGGAAACTCAAGTTTTAATAGCAGGTGGGGGTGTGAGGCATACAAGAGTTTCTGGGTCATCAGACATGAGGAATGAGTGGGAGGACTTACATTCACAAGATACACTCTCTCTCTCTCTCTTTCTCTCTCTGTGTGACTCTCCGAGAGAGAGAGAGAGAGAGAGAGAGAGAGAGAGAGAGAGAGAGAGAGAGAGAGAGAGAGAGAGAGAGAGAGAGAGAGAGAGAGAGAGAGAGAGAGAGAGAGGGGGGGGGGGTGTAGTACAGACTGGTACAGGTTTGATTCGTTTTGTTTTTTTGCTTTAGGTGTAACATTACTTCATACACTGAAACAGTTGCACAAATCGACAAAAATTCTGAAGTTGGCATATTTTTCAGCAACAAGTCATCAGAGTTGGTTTATCCATCTCAGAATACATGCAAGGGCAGTCAGGCATTCCAAACCACCCAATTTCAGCAGCCTAATGGATCTGAGCAGGCCACATGCAGGCATCCTCCACCACATTTAAAATTCCACTGCTACAGCAATCAATAATTAGAGCCATATGGAGAGCTGTAGAGTGAGGGCACCACTAGAAGGAGAACTCTGGGGCCAAAAAAAGGGAGGGTAGGCCAAACATTTGCTGACTTCATGTTGGTTTTAGCAATAAAGCCACTCCTAGAACTTTCTTTACAACCTTAGGAAAAAAAAAACTGCCTGGCTGCTGTTCCTGCTCCAGTGAGGCATGCTCTTACAAGTAAAGACAATTAAAATCATGTGAAACCTAATTAAAAGTTCCTTTTTTCAAATTGTAACAAGAAAACACTCGTTCTAAAACTTACAGTGGAACGGAAAAAAGTGCAAAAAAAAAAAATTAAAAGAGGTCATAAAGGTGTGCAAAAAAGGAGGACGGCAGAGGGCTACAATGATTCACAGAGTAAATGTGGCCGTTACCATGAGCACCCTGATTGTCATTCGCTCACCATGGAGACTTTGTGTCTACGACTGCAGGTGACTGAAACCCAACCCTGTGCTCTCGGGCTTGAATACACAGGGTCGATTGTCTTCAGGGGTCCAGGTGTAATGTTTCGTCTACTGTTAAAGCACATCAAAGATTTACCACCCCAGACACGGAGGCTTTTCAGGTGATGAGACTTGCAGTGTCTTTTTTTTAAAACCCAGTCCACACCTGCTTTCAAATTAAATTAAGCACAAGAGGCAAGAGCGTCTCGAGTAAACAACGACTGACCCCCATCAGCACTTCCCCCAACCACCTTCTCTCTAATCAGCAGAGCTGAACAAACCCAAGAGCAACATGTGTGTCCATAGGGGAGAGGCAAACAGATTTGCATGTAATGAATAGGCTCCATTCATGTCATCGTGTCAACACCCAAAACCCATTTCTGAGGAATGCATTTTAAAAACAGGTCCACTTACACAGTCAGGCCAAACAATCAGCTGGTGTAATACAAACCAGTCCTTAGGTGTGTCTGAGGACAGGTGAAATCTATTGCTGTGTAAAGCTGAGGGTGAAAAAATATATCCCTTAATTAAAACCAGAAATTATTTCTACAAAAGGCTGACTTAATTAAACTGCATGGACTTTAGAAAGGGACCTGCCCTTTTCACAGCCCTTAAAACCCTCACAGTGCATTTACCCAGTCACAGCAAACACCACACAAAATACTAACTACAGACAAGCAGAGATAAGGTTAACAAAAAATTACCTCAGAGTTATATGATCTAAGAACCTGCCTAAACCTCAAGTAACCTTCTAAACACATGCTGTAGAAAAGTCTTCTTGCACTGTAATTATAATGTCTTAAAAAAGTGGAGTAGTGAAGTTTCAGACAATTTGATGGCTTTGAAACCTGCGAGGAAGTCAGGTCAACGGAGCCTATGAATCGCTCCTTTGTTCTAAACATTGCAGGTCCTCCCAGCTACATACCACACATGATTATCTTTAGTGAAAGTCCACAGAGAAATGAATAGAACGTAACTGAATTTCAGTTGATTTAAGATGCTGGTGAGTGTAATACCGTTAACACACACACACACAAAGTTCGACAAGCAAAAACTGACCAGAAATACACCACTACACCACCCTTTCAGCTTCAACCACAGCCTGACATTCTTCAAGAACAATACAAAACAAAACTGTAAACTGGGTAAACCTGATGTGATTTCTAAGGGCCTGCGTTAAGTGCAGAGTGAGAAGTCATGCACGTTTGAAAGGAGTGGAGGAAAAACTACACCCTTCAGATACACAAACACGCAACCAAGGAGGGAAAAAACAACACACGCAGGAATCAGCAATAGGAGTCTGCTATGAGTGCAGAAAAATCAGTGCACACACACACACACACACACACACACACACACAGAGATAAAGGGAAAAAAAAAAAAAAAAAAAAAAAAAAAATGCAAAAACCTACCTTTGTTCCCACAGCAATATCATGGACAACGCTGTAAAAAACAAAAAGGGTCATATGAGAAAAACGTGCAGAATAACACGAACACGCAAAACTAAATTGGGGGGGAAAAGGTTCAAAACAATGCTGGTGTTTTTGTGCCAAACTGATTACAAAAGAATGTGAAACCCATTAGCCGTTAATACAATCAGCAGAAATGGAATGAATTTGGGACAGTGGTGTTATAAATATAGTGCGCACAACCATAAAGGAAGGAAGTGAAACTTCCCAAACTAGGGAAAGCATTTTTACTTGAAAAACAAGAGGCATTTTGAGACGGGCTGAAATAAAAAGCAAGTTCAGGCAAATAAGTGAGTATGGGGGTGGAGGACTGGAAGGTCTACACTGCATCCGGTGCTTCTGTTCCCACAGCAGGCCAACAAAATATGAGAGGCATTTTAGGTCCAAGCTCAGATGCCCTTATTACCCCCTCCCCTCCCCTCCTTTACATCCTGTTCTTCTTTACAGGAAACACCAGGAGACCAGACCAGACCAGGGCTGTGTTTACAGACCAAAACAACAACCTTAATGCGAAAAACACCAATTTTATTCAACCAAATCTATAAAACAAGGAAGTGTTTTGCTTTCGCTCTGTCTTTTGTTTGTAAAACGTGGCAGATACAGGAAGCGCGATCACACCGTGTTAATCTTCTGGTGTCGTAATAAAAAAAAAATAGAACAAAAACAAAAGCTATGAAATAAAAACCATGTGTGTACAATTAGAGAGAAAAAATGTATTGGATGAAGGTTATAAAAATGGATTGTAAAACATTCCACTTATAGCAATACATTAATAACGGTAATAACGAGTGCTGAATAAAAGAAGGATGACTGAATAAATTTATTACAGCAAAATAAAAATAAAGAAGCAACAATTGTCGGTATGAGGCAGTAAATAAACTGGACACTTACTCTAACTCTGTGTAACTCGATCCCATAGGATACAAATCAGTCTCTAGGCGGCTAAACAAAAGGAAACATGTTAATGCATTAACAATTATTACAAAAACAACAATATTAAATAAGATTCCTTTAATACGGCAACAGGTAAAACCGGAGCGCGCGAGCCAACGATCAGGTAAAGCTGCGCGCGAGGCCAACACTCGGCTACGGGCGGTAAAGTTGTTCCTTCGTGTTCAGGAACAAATCCAGAATCACCACACAAACATCTCAAACACCTTCTAATAATCATACTCAGGGTAAAAAGGTGAAGAATGTAAGCGCGGAGAGCCACGGAGATCTCCCTCAGGATGTGAGGAAGGTTCGCTCGGTTTCCATCGCAACCCGCGAGCGCACACGATTAGCCTAGCTTCCCACAAGTTACTGAGGCAGTACGAACTCCGTCAGATCGTTATTATTTCAGATTATTTCTTAGGTTGGACGCGTTAGTAGCCTGTTAGTTAGTTCGTTCGTTTGTTTGCCTGTTTTCTGTATTTATTATAATAAAGGAACAGTAAACTCACCCGTCCATTGCACAAAGAGGAACTTGGGGGTCTGAGCAGGAACTTTGTGGCTTGGCGGAGTTTTCTTTATACTCAGACAAAATGGCGGCGTCTCGCAGGAGCTCTGAGTCGCGCGCTGATTGGCCCGCGCGAGGCCAGTGGGCGGCTGAGACACGAACTGGACCCTGATTGGATAAAACTCGACATGAAAGCAAAGGGCGGCCACAGGGTTCCATGCTGAAGAGCGCAAGAGGAACCCATGTAGGAGGAAAGCCATGCCGTGGAGTGCAGGAAGAACCCCAGGAAGAAGACCAAGGCGGAGGAACCTGTGCTGAAGAGCACTGGAGAAACCTGTGCTGAAAATCGCATGAGGAACCCCATGCTGAAGAGCTCACAAGGTAGCCTGTGCTGAAGAGTACAGGAGAACCCAGAGTGGAAGAGCTCAAAAGGAATCCTGTGCTAAAAAATTGCAGTAGAGCACAGGAGGAAACCCGAGCTGTAGAGCACAGGAGAAACCCGAGCTGTAGAGCACAGGAGGAACCCGAGCTGTAGAGCACAGGAGGAACCCGAGCTGTAGAGCACAGGAGGAACCCCTGCTGTAGACCTGTTCTGTAGTGCACCAGAACTCCATGTTTAATTTTTTTATATCTATCTATCTAAACGAAATAAGAACACCCTATGTTCCTTTAAAGCTTTTAGACAGAAACATAGACACAAATTCTTAGATACTGTCTGAGGAACCGTACAACACATAGTCTGTCCTTCAAAAAGGTTCCAAGAACAACTTCAAAGCTAATAACTAGATTAAAAAAATCCAGTTTCGGTTTGACCATCTATCAGAATCACGCCTCGAAAAAGCAAGATCATGTCCACTAGCTGCGATGTGGAACCACTACTGCCATGTCCAATTAACATCAAAAGTACCAAATTCTATCACAGAGTTAACATACCAAGCAAAAGAAACGGAGAACCAAGTTCAGAATCCAGGGATGTAGATAACCAAACAAAGTCAGGTCATTCCATGAAAGCACTAAAAACCCTTATACACAATCTTCTGCATCTTCTGCAACATGTGTAATGCATATCTTTTTATTTTCCAACTATTACTTTATCCACCACCAACATCTCCCAATACTCAGGATCTTTGCAATTAAATAAAATAATGGTGACAAAAGCATGATTTACTCATGAACCTTTTCATGAACCTCTAACATGGAAATGATCTCAATCCCTGACCAGCAATTCTTCTGACACGTTTATTACTCCTGACAAATCACCACGTGAGGAAAACATTGTGCTCTGATTCTAATGACACAATAATCACTAGTTTTGAATATATTGATTTGAAGTACATGATAGAAACACATAATAACATGCAAAAGGGGTCAAAGGTAAAAAGCACCAGACTATTAATGATGTTGAGAACGAGAACAGTCACAGTAAAAAACACGTGTATTAACAAGGGGGAAAAGAAATAACTCTTAATAACAGCTGGAAAGAATGGCCTTCCATATTTATTCAGCTCGGCCTGTTATAGTTCATCAGACTGAGAAGGATCTTCCTGCAGGTTTATACCATTTATTATTCAAAGAATCTGTCCATGACATCTGTAGGTAAAGTTTTAAAGAAAAATCCAAAATAGTTTTGCAGTTCTGACGGTATTAAAGAAACACTCTTGGTTTCAGGAGGACAAATAGTTAATGAGATAGAGAATCGAAAATCATACAGACGTCCCTGGAAACCACTGCACTGAGACATCTGACCACCTGGTTTAGACTTTTCTTCTACAGAGATACACCATGTATGTTTGACCACTAACAAATATCGATATGTGTTTTGTCTTCATCTCCAGGATTCATGATGTCACTAGTGTCAGATTTAAACCTTCAGCTAGATGTATTTTATGAGTGTATCGTTTTAAGATATTATTCGTTTAATACGCGCAACATTTTTAAAAATTGATCCAATTAAATAATAAGCAAGTGCTGGTTTTGAATGAAATAAATAAATAAATGCATTTTAAAGCACAAAAGTATTTGAATTATTATAATGAAATAATCTGAGATGTCTGTAAGGACGCCACACTCCTCTTCTTTTTCCTACTGACTTCTTGAATAAAGGTTTGGAGTCAGGTATCATGATAAATAATTCCACTGGGTTTCTAGACAGGTACAGGTTACACACCTGGCTGAAGATAAATAATGGATTATGGGGCAGCAGGTAAAACTGATACTTATTAACTGATAAGCACACAATGGAACACAAATCTCATGTCTAAACAAAGAAAAGTTGTACAAAAATAAAAAAATGTAGATTTCTTTAGTTTAGGTCTATACATGTCCTTCCAATACTTCTCCTCTATTCATGCTGTATTTAATAATATTTCTCATTTTTTATTTTTGGTTAATTGTGGATGATGCAGTGGTGCTATGGGTGGTGTTACTGCCTTACAGCTCCAGGGTTCTGTTCTTGTACTCCTTGGATACTCTCTGTGTGGGGTTTTTCCAGGTTCTCTGGTTTCCTCACACTCTCCGAAAACATGCTGGTAGGACTGGCTAGTCGAAATTTCCCAAAGGCGCGAGTGAGGGGTTTTGTTCCTCTATTCCCCTCCGACCAGATAATAAACCAATAAATAAGTTTTATTATCATTAGTAGTGATTAAAAGTCTCCTTTTCAGCAGTGTTGTTTATATATGTAATGTTTAAGAACTGCTGAGTGAGCAATGACATGACAATTCTGTATTCCGTGTTAAAATGATAATTTAGTGGAACATTATTTTAATCCAGAGCTCATGTTACTGTCAGTGTGGAGTTTCACGTGTTCTCCAGTGTCCTTAGGGGTTTCTTTCAGGTTCTTCAGTTTCATCTCACCTCCATAAAAAAGTGGACTGCCAAGTCAGTGCATGCGTGAGTAATGTGCTTTGATGAACAAGTCAACGTTGATAAAACCCCTCCAGATCCTGGGGGGTTTTATCAACGTTAACCTGAAAAAGAGATGGACCTGAACCTGAAATGAGAGGACTTTAAAAAAAAAAAAAAAAAAAAAAAAAAAAAACATGTCTCAGGTAATCAGCAAGATACAGGAGTTTTAGAATGCTGAAGAAGTGCTTTGGCTGATGGCAATGTGTTTATGGGATATTGTGAAGGTCTGACTCTCATTTGATGATCAAGATCAGAAAAGTTGTTCAGTGGGGTTGAGGTCAGAACTCAGAAGACACACAAGTTACTTCAAACTCTTCAGATCATTTCATTATGAACTTTGCTTTGTGTTGCATTTATAATAAACCTCTAAAGGCCCTTTTCCAAACTGATCTCACAAATTTGGAAGTGTGACTACGCTGTAGCATCAACGTTACTCTTCACTGAAACTTCATTGATGGTGTTTTCTTTAGAGCGTCACCTGGCGTTAGGTTCAGGTAATTGCAAAAAAAACACTCTTGGAGGAAGTCACACCGTACAACACAACACTCCCCTCCCGAATGAACACACACACCGCCCTGATAAATGGTGTGTTAAAAGTAACAGCACAGTTGTTTTTTTGCAGCAGAAAGGTTTCTCCAGGTCTAACCAGGACTGAGGAACACAGGCTGAGCTGGTCAAACTGGTAGACTTCTCATCTTCATACCTGTGCTCAATTCTTTCACGTCTATAATGTAGAATTAGTTACAGTAATACAGATGTTTTCTTTTTTTTTTTTAACAAAGGTGGTCTACCAGGTTAATAAAAGATATTGTAATTATAAGAATTTCCATCTCTGAAAAATGATATGAAATTGCACGTGATGTTGCACATGTTATGGAATTATGGAAATGGAACAGGTTCACAGTCTCGGCCTGTGTTTTTTCGCAGCTGGACAGACGAAATAGAATTTTTCAGTCTCAACTTTTACCATCTTCTTTCTCCTCTACCAGCCTTCACTTGTATCAGCCTTTTTCTCCCAGTCTTCTCGTCTTCTCTCATCCTCCTCTTCCCTCTTAGTCTCTTCTCTCTAGATTTATGACCAAACTTTTGATGTCACCCATATGAGGATGGGTTCCCCTTTGAGTCTGGTTCCTCTCAAGGTTTCTTCCTCATATCATCTAAGGGAGTTTTTCCTTGCCACTGTCGCCACGGCTGCTCATCAGGGACAAACGCACACCTTCACCTTCACTGTTGTTTTCTGTAAAGCTGCTTTGAGACAATGTCTGTTGTGAAAAGCGCTATACAAATAAACTTGACTTGACTTGACTTGACTTCTCTCAGCCTTATTTACTGTCAGTTACACCATTTTCCAGCTCACATTAAAACAAATGATAAAAAGAATGTTATCTGGAAATAGAAAAGAACACAACGGCGGTTTTGTGGGATCCTATTTAATGTGCATTTCTGTCAAATAGAATAATTTTTGTAGCTTTAGAATCAGCTGTGTCTCAGTAATGTAAATCTGAATCCCCGGTAGAAAAGAAGATTAGAGCATTAAAGAGTCAGTATGTGCTCCACACCACCAGTTTGAACTTGAACACTGAGACAGATATGTGGAGTGTCTAAGGGCTGAGCTCAAAGGCATTCAGACTCAAACTTCACAGAAGGAATCCACTGCTTAGAGAATATAAACCACTATGGAGAATGTTTCCTTATTTTTATTTCACTTCCCTTCTATGGAAAAGGAAAAAACTCTTAAGCAGACATCTGAGAATAACTTATTATTATGTCTTTTTTAAACATATAATTAAATTAAATTAAATTTAATTATTTATATCCCCATACGCCTTGTGTGCTTTTCATGGTGGTTCAAACCCATGTTCCTGATAGTGTAGAGCTCTAAAGTACATGTTCTGTGGTATCAACTCCACCTACTTTAAGTTCTTAAGCAAAAACCTGGTTTGATATTAAAGGTTAATGAACTACAGAAAAGGTCGATGAATCATTAAAACCAGCATTGACTAATAGGATCATACGTTTTAATTATAGTAATACTCATCTGCCTTCTTTCTACATTTGTAATTTGGCCGTAAAGCTACAAAACAGCACGCAGGATAAATGAAGAAAGCTTAAAATGTCTCAGCACAGTGTTTACCCACTCACATGGTGTCCCATGTTTACACTCATTACACATTCTTTATTGAATATATGTTCATTGTCCTTACAGAAAAGAGAGAAAACACTTCCTGGTTCATCAGCAGAAGTGTGGAAGTGTGGAACTGATTTTTTATTTATTTTATTTATATGTTTTTTCTCCACCTTTCAATGTAATATAAATACCTTTAGAATTCAAGAAATATAAATAGATTTTTAAATGAGTCGAAATCTGTCGTTTCTGGTCTGCAGAGTGTTTACAAAGCGTGTACTTGATCTCATTGTTGAAAAAAATCAGGAGAAGGAGACAAGAGAATCTCCATAACATTCGATGTACCATGGAACACTGTGAAGGCCGTCATCAATAAGTGGAGAAAATATGGCATCACAGTGACATTTACCAAGAACAGAATGTCCCTCCAAAGTAGATAAAAGACAAAAGGAAATTTATCAGGGAGGCTGCAAGCACCTATCACTCAACAATCTTTAGTGTTCTTCACATGTCTGGGTGATGTGGCAGTCCGGCTAGAAAGAAGGCCTCCATCCAAACCCACATAAATCACCACCACAGTCATGTGCTATAGTCTGAGACAGGGGTGAATATTTCCTGCTAAATTCTAAAATATATGTTATGTGCAAAAAAGGCAGCTTATTTACCACCTGAAGAACAGCCCACCACCCCCACCCCCCGGAAAGTGAAGCACGATGGTGGAGGCATCACTTTCAGGCTTCTTCTCTTTTCAGCTGGGACTCTTCGGTTAAGACAAAGAATAAAGATAAAGAAGGCTTTCATCTTTGAGCACAATAACGACCCAAATCCAATGCAGCAAATAAATGGCTTCAGAAAACGAAGAAGATCAATGTTTTGGAATGTCCTCAATCTCGAAGAAGATCTAAATCCTATCAAAAACCTGTGAAATGATCAGAGAAAAATCTGTGCATCGGAGATTGTAGACAAAACGTACTGTTTTACAGGCAAATAGTGCTGATGAAAGGAACTGCAGAAATCATATACTTAATATCCTCCTGACCCTCTTAGTGAAGAAGAAGATCTGCAGGAGGAGAGCATCCTCTCAGCTCAGAAAGATCTGCCTAATCACATTCTCAATAACGTTTCAGAGCAGCCATTAGGTGTGTTGGACAATTTTCAGTTCAGGCATCTTTGCTAGACATGGTGAATAACGTGAAATGCACAGGGCCGTGGAATATGATGCCGTCTGTCTGGATATCTGGTGACTATAATATTAGAACATTCTACTCTGGGGAAAAATGACCTTGAGCTCAACCAGAGACACCCGAGGAATAACAACAACTAAAAGCTTGTAGTGTTACAGGGTTTGTAGCTTTTCCATGGCATCCTAAAGCAAGTACAATCCTTGCATGTATTTTTAATAAATATATATTTCTTCTTTATAGAGTTGTGTGTAAAGTTCTCCTTCTCCTGTACTTCAGGTATCTGAAAACAAAAGTATATAGCAGTCGTTAGAGTCGTTTAGAATTTGTATCAATCAATCAGAGAGCATGTTTATACAGTGTAGGTGTATACCACACAATTAGAGTCTAATGTTAGGGAAAGTTTCAACACACATGATACAGCTTCATATTTACAGCATTTAAAGTGTCAATTCATCAGATAAACTTCTGCAGGTTTAGTTCAACTTGAACGTTCAGAGAATGGTTCTATACGGAGTTTCTCCTGCGTGATGGGAAACTCACAGGATCGGAATGACGCTGAGGTAACTGATGGCACACGAGAGAAAAAAGCTCAGGCCGCTGTACCAGCTCAGAGTGAGAGGGTAAATCGAGGTGAAGAGCACAGTGGAAAGAAGTTCAGTCACAGAAAGAGCCAACTGTAGACGCCCAAAAACACATCCTGAAATAGGTAAAGAGCAGAGTATTGTTTATGTGCTGCCTGTTAAAAGGAATTATTAATAGGCAGGTGACAAATCATAATTTCATAGTCATAATCTCCCAATAATATTGGAGTAGCTTTTGATCTGTGATGCCCTCATGCCCTGTGGAGGGAGCAGCGTTCTCCTGGAACCAGAGAAATGCTTCATCACAGGATAAAACTGATCAGTCAGAGGAACTTCATACTGACTTACAATGATCCTTTCCGTCTATAAGGACATGCGGAACCAAACTAACATCCAAAAAGATCATTAATACATTACATCATACTTTATTTTACATTGATACACGTTTTTTTTTTCTAATGTATCAATAATTCCAAATATACTTCAGCCTTTCATGTCATTATTATTGTATTAGTAGCTAAAATACTCTTTAATATTTTCTTTTTGCTTAGAATTTCTGATGTTTGACCATATGTATATCAAACATACTATTTATACTTTATTTTGCACTTTTTAAATGTTCCCATTTAACCCCCTTTGAGTCATACGTGTTGCGAATTGATCATCTGCTTTTATGTAGTAACTGGTTGAAGAATGTCATCACCCTGGACTTCTTTTTTTTATTTAAATATAGCTCACATGTGGGGATTTTCCATTTGTCACAACTAATCTGCTTCTACTTTCATGCCTTAGTTACCATATTCCTCTGCGTCCAGAACTTTGGAAAGCATGGCTCGGAGCGTTGGCATGGGAACACAGGCGAACATCATTATCCCTCGTGCTGTTCGACAGGAAAAAGAGAATTACTAAAATAAATAGCACTGAATACAGCATTGTTTTCATAAACAGAGAAAATAATCAGATAAACATGAAGAAAGTGAAAGAACATTATTGTTGTTAGAAAATGGGAAGTGTTTCAGTATTTGTAGGAAGGAAAATGCTGATCCTGTTCACTTCACTTACCAAAGAAATAGACCCAACTCTCCACCGCGAATGCCATGATGGCCATTCCTGTACAGTTAGACACGATGCCAAGCAGAGACAAGGCCACATCTCCGAGCACACCAGATAACATCAGAACCCCGAGGAAGCTGCTCAGGTACATGGCGTTTGTGGCCGCCTTGCCGTAACCAGCCCACACTGAATCCCAGCTCATTGGAGGCTTAAGCACATAGAGTGTGAGAACATTCTCTGCTCCGATCATCCCCAGATCAAACAGCACAATGGCTGATATCAACAGCCCCACTGCTACTCTGTCCATCCTCATACCACTAGGCAGAAGCTTCTCCTTCTCATCACTGTTTTGTACCGAGCTGGAGAGAAGGAACACGGCATAAAAAAGCGCCGCCGCACTGAAGAGCATGGCGGTCATTAGCAGGACCAATCCCTGATGTCCTAACCGGTACACGTACCCAGATAGCAGACCACCCAGCACCCCTGCGACACCAACGCAGAAATCCACGAGGTTGAGTTTTAAAGTGCGGTTCTTCTGCTGAGAGTTGAGTGAGGCCATAGCCACCACACCAGCCCAATAAGCAGGAGCTCCTCCACTGAGGCCGAACACCATGGCTCCGAGGAAGAGGAACTCTACGGGCAGATCGTAGAACAGAAAAACAAGCAGGAAGCACATTCCCATGAGAGAACCTATCTGAGGGATGACCAAAAACACTTTGGGTCCCCATCGGTCTGCCAAGCGGCCTAGTGGGAAGCTGGAAAACATGGCCGCTACTGCTAAGACGATGGATTGGATGAGGAAGAAGCTCGCGGAAGCTGCTTGGGCTTGGTCAGGATGTCCAGCTGCTGTAACCAGTGAGCGGTTGTACACTGTCAGGGTGAGAGCCATCTCAAAGAAGTTCGTGCCCAGTTTGTGCAAAACCACCACTGGCTCCACGAAAGTGAAAAAGCTCGCCATTACATGTGTAGAAAATCTTGTGGTTTGTTGTGGAGGATGAACCTTTAAGAAAGAAAAAAAGACGTGTGATCAAATTAAATATCCTGGGAATCGTGTGTTCCGGAAACAATGTTTATAAACAAGAACAGTATTAATCCTGTTACATATATATATATATAGCTACATATTAATAATGATATTTGACAAATAAATGTTATAGTTAATTAGAAATGTGGGAGAAAATGTTTTAATGATAAAATCAGTAATCAGTACATACCTGCAGAAATCCTGTTTGCCTTTTCTGATCTCGGTCTTTAAGCACAATGAAGAGAAATACACCAAGGAACCAGTTTATAATCTGAATTCCCCGAGCTTGAATACTAATAACGATGATGAATATTACACAGTACAGAGAAGAAGGAAGTTGTGTGGGTGAAGTGAAATTGTAAGAGAGGGAAAACAGGGGACGCCCCGTACATCAGCACAACCTTCATAATCTGAGCTGTATTGGGAAGCCGCCAGCATTAGGACTCTAACTGGAAACCTGATCCCAAACATCTAACATACACAATTTACTTTTACCGAATAAATGTCCAGAATGTCCACTTTATTTGCATAAAAAACCCAGATTTTACACACTCTCTTCATCTGAACAGTTCGTTTTGCTGAAATGTTTCTGTGCCTCTTGTATAACTTGCCAAAGATGTTCCTTCACTAGTTGGGGATTTCTTTATGATCCGTTTCATCCCAGAGCAGTTCAGTAGGAATGAGGTGCGGTGACTGGGCAGGTCAGTCCATGATAGACCACCGTTTGCTCTCTAACTTTATGTTTCATATAAAGCACAGTAAGACCACAGACAATTTTATTTAATTTAATTCATTAAAATCTTTATTCATGGACATAAATATCATATTAGTGTACAAAGGAGCAAATTTTTTTATATTCTAAATCATAGTTTTTGGTTTAAAACAGTGAAAAATCTACAAAAAATCGTAATTCCTTTCTTAATACGTTATTCTTCATTATTATTAAACTATATTATTAAATATTAAGATCACTGAATGAATGGAACTCGTGTGAAACTGAATTCAGTACTTTCACTCCATCTGCTGTTCAGTTACACAAGTGTGCACATTTCTCCAGCCTTTGTGTTTGTAAATGAAACCAGCTGCTACTGAACACGGGATAAAGAGCAGAACATGCAGAACATGATCTGAGCTCACTCATTAAACTTCTCAAGAGCTTCTGGAAGGTAAATGATTCCATACAGGAGTCCTGATGAAGAGTCTGTTTTAAAACCCGTCCTATTGTAATCATTCATGTGATCGCTCTTCTTGATATTGCTGACACATGTGGTGTTATAAAAAAACAAAAATAGGTATTTGTGTAAAGTAAAAGAAAAAAACAGGTATTTGGCATGATTTCGTCTAAAAGTTACAAATAAAACCAGTGCAATTTCCTTATAAATCTAATACACGATTTCATATCATTGCTAATACTGAAGAATTATTTCTTTTTTTTATATATATTCGATACAAAAATACGAGAGTCTATGTTCCTACCCGAGAACTCCCAAATCATTGTTCTGTTATTATTCATAGCATGATGTAGCTTCCTGTATCTCCTGATGGAATTCAAGTGACTTCTGTAGAAGCACCAAAGGGTGGTGTCTCCATGAAGAACACGCCAGTCAGATCCAGCCTGTGCGGTTAATCAAGTCAGGAGCATGTTGCTGATTTTGCACTCGTACAGCATGTCCAGACTCAGCAGTTCTCTTCGTTGGCGTACACGCCGGCTTCCCACTGCAGAGCCCTCGTGTTCTTGTGCCGGGTTACACGAGTCACTTCTACAACCTGAATGAGAGAAATGATGAGGATGTGCAGCTCATGAGTCATGTGTTCGATGTAATGGTAGACTTCTTACCTCGTTGTTAATGTCATCAACAGGCTGAATGCCAGCGTACTGCAAACAACAGACCGAGGAGTCGGCGTTAAACATTTAGAATAAACTGAGAATGTTTTACTGAGAAGATACAAGATTTCTAGCTATGAAACTTTGTGTTGGAAGTTGAAGGAATTCACTTACAGAGCTCTCCTCAAGCTTCAGCCGCACTCGTCTTTCCTCGAAGTCATTCAGCAGTGTCTTCGTCAGTCCCTTGTAGGAGGAGGTTTCACTTAATGGACTAGAAGGTATAGTAGGAACTACCCTATGAACTACAGGTGTTGTATGCTTAGAGCCACTCCATGGTTGAGCCTTTGTGAAGGAAGGAAGTTTTGATTGGGGGCCTGCAGAGGAAAAACATTAAAAAAATTGGTCCGACCCAATAAAACTGAACCATCCATAAAGTTTCAAAATATCAAAACATCTTTAAGTTGCACGTTCGTGTCCGTGAGATCAATAATTAACCTTTTGATGTGGCCTCGTCCCTCGTTTTCACCGCATGCGATCAAAGTTCAGGAGCTTATTAAGGTAAGCGATTTTGTCTCCCCGTAAACAAGGAACGTAAACGTTAATCAGTTACCTGCAGTAAATCTGCGTGAAACAGAAAGCGTATTCACGTACACGGCCCCTCCAAAAGTATTGGAACAGCAAGGATAGTGATGGTGTTTTTGAGCAAACAGAATTGCAGATTTCGTTGTCTGATATTTACAAATCTATCAAGGTGTTAAACAACTTAAACACAGAACTTTTAGTGGAAGAACAACAAGCTGCTGATTCAGTCATGACACTGCCTCCACCGTGCTTCAGCGAGGAAAAGTATTCTTTTATTGTTAATAATAATGATGCAATAATAATCTCTACCTGGTTCTGAGTGACAGCTCACAGGGGTTGGATCTACACTCCAGGAGTTCAGGGAACTGTTACTCGTCCTGTGTGTAGATGTTTGTGGTAGGACAGCTTGTGCTTCCACTAAACTATCGTTAGATCTCATTAAAGGAGTTTGGTCATGACTCCTTTGCCCAGACACGACGTCTGAGATGAGATTCTTTTTTTCTCGTTGTTTTTGGAGCTCTTGTTCTCGTCTTAAATTCTCCTCAATTTCTCTGCGGATGATATCAGGAGCGTTTGACATGCGGGGCCACTCACTAACGCTCTCAGGAAAAGATCTCCAAACTCCCGGAGATCTGCTGCTACATTCAGGCTCCGGTGGGAAAGCAGGAGGAGACGACGCGGTTTTTCGTGACTCCTTCGGCTTATAATCTGCCATCCAAAATGGTTGATTTGCAGTTTTCGTTTTATAGTGTTCTTTTTCTGCTTTCCACTTGGTGTATGGACTTTTGTCTGGAACGTCTGCAGACGTTTCCCTCTCGGTCATTGTCTCATCTGGGTGTCGATGAGGGCAGCAGGGTGAGAGAGACTCCTCAGCATCACATACATCTCTCTGTTTCACATGCACAGGGTTCACAATAGACCTGCTTGTCGGATTTATACTTGGGCTTTTGCTTGAAGATATAACATCTAGCTGGTCTGATAGAGACCCAAAAGTTATCTTCCTCTCACCTTGATTCCCTCTGTCATAAAGACCTTGGTTCTCATGAACCCTTTGATTCTCACGCTGAATGAGTAAACTCACTCTGTTTGGTTCTTTGGTTTTGATAGGTTTTATTTGTGGTGTTGGAAGGGACAGGATAGGCTTGGTCTTGATCTCAACCATCTCTGATGCGTCTGGGCGATATATACCTCGTGAACGTCTGAGGTCTTGCTCACGTTCCTGAGCTATTCGGATCTCTCGCTCAATAGGTGTTTCACTCGTGCTATCCACAGGTATACTGTCTAACATTGTAGGCTCAGTGGATTCATGTCCAACACTTGAGGAATCCACACCATGCGTCTCAAGCCCATAACCTATATGGTCCACGGAGCTAGGTTGAATTGTATCTTCTAGAACCTCTTCGAAGGGCATCACCTTGTTCTCTGGTCTTTTCCAAGGGTGCTCCTTTGGAGTCTGAGTTTTGTTGAAGTCCGTTGTGAAAAGTTTAGCTCCTGCAGACAATGATCGTTCACGTTTTTTTGGAGAAAGTGATTCCTGAGAACTCCTCCAGAATGGGTTTTGCTTCGTTTGCTCCATCAGTTGGAACTGTTGACGTGCTGCATTGAAATCAATCTGCTGGTTGTCAATGGTACCAGGGTCTGCTTCAGACTGCAGAGGCTTTGAGTTCCCAGGGCTGAAACACAGACTTAATCCCTCAACCAAACTCTGTGGAGATGTGGTCAGGTCCAAGTTCTCCAAGGAACTCCACTGCTCTTTGAAGACAATGTTCTTTTTGGGTGCCTGACTCCGGATGATCTCCATCCGGTCTGGTTTCTCTTCCTCATTGTCATCTCCTGAAACGTCATCAACATAGTACTGGTCATCACCATTAGTCCCATGGAACAGCTTCTCCGGTCTTCTTTCCTCCATGTAAGTCTGCAGCTTAAAGCTACTCTTCTCTAGCAGAGTTGATAGTTTGGCCTGTCTCTTAGGTGAGACCATGTAAACCTCATTCTTCTCAGCTTCTGGGCTTATTGGATCGTCCACAAATGAGTAGAACCCCTGGTGGCAGTCTGTACTGCTTGCAGAACCGGGGCTGTTGGGGGTACTAGGCTGCCAGTCCTCACTGGTACTGCTGTCTTCAGACACCATCACTTGTTTGGCATGAACAACATCCTCCAAACTCTTTCCGTCCGTGACTCTCACAGACGACTTGGTCACTGGGATGTTATCAAAGCTGAATGTATGAGAGTCACCATTCTGTCTGAGACTCCAGCTGTTCTCTGAGGAACATGGTTCGGCGCCGGGGCTCAGCAAGGTCCGGAGATCAGACTTCTCTAATCTAGGAGTCAAGGGTTTCATCACCCACCGTTTAGGAACGCTAGTCATGGTGATTCTGGATAACCTGTGGGCCTCAGCAGGCTCAGGGTCTCGTGCTGCACGAGTCTGAATGAAGCTGCTCAGAATCCTCGCTTGTCTTTGTGCATCGTGATGAGTCTCAGAACGTCTCTGTAAAATCAGAAGCATTTAATCAATGATTCAGTTCTGCTACACGTAACGTGTTTATCTACTAAACACTAATCACATTTCTGTAGAAAGTCTTTTAAATAGTGAGAAAAAAGTGAAGGATTATTTTTACTGCGCAACGTGACGATGAAGCACGTGATACTCGCCGTGAGAAATGCAGGAGTTTTCAGCGCTCCCTCATTCAATCATTTACAATCCAAACATTCTTTTGTCTTTAAAGAACATCAGGTTCAGTTTTCAAACAATAAAAGATTTCAGACAAAACGGTTTGCATTGAAATCAGAAAAAAACCGACTGGAATCCTGAATGTTAAAGTCGTGCAGGGTGTGGGATCTACTGTAGACGTGAAGATCTGGAAATCTGTCTACAGAAATTAGTCATAAACACGGAAATGAAAATGATGTGAAGTGTAATATTGTGTATAAATGTAAGCAGATTTACTGCTTTGTACAGAGTCAGAATGTTTTTTACGTCTGATCTCTTCTAATGAAGCGTGTGATCAGATGTTGCTTGGATTCGATTTTAATTTCACGCAAACCGAATGCAAAAACGGGGACATACTAAATACTAAAAAGCTCAGAAATTCAAGTTTAAAACATGCTTTTTTCACTCAAGTTACAGTCAATATTATAATGTTCAGTTAAAAGTGTTGCATTAAATTAGCAGTAAGGCATCAACAGGACTAACGTTGGGTCCTAGTGTGTATATATTATATATATATATTCTTTATGTTAGCCATCCTTTATATTATAATATTAAAGACAATATTAGAGGTAAATTCAGTGCTACAGAACTGCACACGTCTCTTGTTCCTACCTCATGAAGACTTGTTGTTTTTTACACTAAAAGACCCACTCCAACTCCAAACTCAGTGTGTGTAGATAACAGCGCGTGTTCATGTGAGCCGAATTACGTAGTTTGTCAGGCGTTTGTGTGGCTGTCAGAGGGTGTCCATGCGTGACACTGTGGACTGTACACCACTGATAAAACCTCCACTCTCCTGCTTCTTGGAAACTTCAGACTGCATGAAGGTGATTGGACGAGAGCATTTTACAGGGTTGTCCTACATTTCAGTGCTCTACTGCACTGATGCACCATGTAAACGAATATTACCTTCAAAATACCGAATCCTCAGAGTCTCATGGTAAAATACAGGCGTCCATTATTTTAACACAAATGACTGATATTTTGCTAATGGGTTAATGTCCAAATCATCGAAACACTCCATCACACACTGTATTATTCAACAGCTTATTAATGTCAGTGTCAGTGATCAATACGTCACGTCAGAACGTGAACAATGCAGCTGCAAGTTATCATCATTAGTTTCATTTTAGATCATCGTTTCCTGATCTATAAAATATGATAGAGTTCAGATTAATTCACATCACGTAACCTTTAATCTAAAACTGAGCAAATTATATATGGACACCACTAACAAATTCTCTGTAAGAAAGAAAAAACTAAAGTCTTAACAACTCACCGTCTGCAGGAAACTCAAACTATACACTCACACACTCTCGAGACTCCAGACTTTATTATACCAAATTTACAGACAAAGTTCAGGCCGTATAAACTGCTCCGCCCATCAGCCGACTGACTGTCAGGGTATGAGACTAATAGATTAAGGGTTAAGATCAAGTATAAGGACCACAGAGAGAGAAAGCCTTGTGCATACACACACACACACACACACACACACACACACACACACACACACACACACACACACACACACACACACAGTACATATGAGTAACCAAGTTGGACCTGGAGACTGTAGAAGAACTGAACTACTGTATAAATGTTAAATAATAAACAGTACATTTTATTACCAGCAACAATAAAACAATAAAGATAATTTCCTGGTGGAAAAAATACTGAGAAAAAGTCAAAAAGTTCAGTCAAATACATTTTTTAAACCCATTCTAGAAAAAGTTTTTTTAACTGATGCACGGCAACAAAAACAAACATTTTTATATATATATATATATAAAATAAATTCACTGAAGGTTAAATAATGATTTTGGTGTAGACTGAGGTTGTAGTAGTGCGGTTGTTGTTTTGTTGGAGGTAGTTGTTTTTCTTGTTGGTTTTGGTGGAAGTTATTTTTGTGGTGATTGTTGCTGTTGGTGGTGATGGTGATTTATGGTGGTGGTGGAGCATGTGGCTGTTGTTGTGGCAGTAGTTGTTGGCGGTGGTGATGATTGTTGTGGTAGTTTTTTGTGGTTGTTGAATAAAAAATAAAGCGGATGAGTGGACGGAGGTTTTGAACGCTGCAGTAGTGAAGCCTGACATCTAGTGGATGTTTGTTGTAATATAAAATATAACACGTGCAACAGTAAAGATGTCAGTTTGGTGTGTAACAAATGAAAATGTTCATTGCTGCAATTTTCAGCTTTTACCATCGAAATAATAGTGTAATTGTACAACCACTGATCCACTTATATTTTACTCACAGAAACGAAATAACTGCTAAATTCAGTTCAGGAGTCACTCATACTGATTCTGTTCTTATACCCTGGTGTGTGTGTGTGTGTGTGTGTGTGTGTGTGTGTGTGTTTGATATTCTCTTACCTTATTGTTGTTATGCTCCAGACTGTGGCACAGCACTTGCCATGGAGGTGTGTATTTAAACATGTCTCTCTGCTCCGCCTGTGTTGTGTTACTCTCTGGGGTGTGTGTGCTGAGAAATGCAGCACCTTTTGTGTTTGTTTGAAACACTCTCCAAGGTAGAACAACAGCGGGCAACCAGGCTCAACTCAATTGTTTTGCAGTTTTACTGAAAGAAAAATAAAATGTGTGTGTGTGTGTGTGTGTGTGTGTGTGCGTGTGTGTGTGTGTAATACTGATTATTCAATATTTGAGCCAATAAAATTAGGTTAAATAACTTGTTTAAATAGTTCATGCAACAGTTCTAGTGTTCATACTGGTTTATTCAAATGTATTTTTTTTTTAGAAACATGTCCTGATAATAAATAAACTCACCGCATCTTTACATGTGAATTTCCCAGCGTCCACAGATCCAGGAACATTTTCCTCAAAACATTAAAGTCCGGTCCATCACAGTCATCCCCAGCACTGAATCTTTGGCCAGTGGTATTGTTTTGGTCTTAAACGCCACACCTCCCTTTCATTCTGGCATGTATGTGTGTGTTATGGCCTCTCACAGCATCAGTGTGTGTGTGTGTGTGTGTGTGTGTGTGTGTGTGTGTGTGTGTGTGTGTGTGTGTGTGTGTGTGTGTGTGTGTTCCAGGAGGTATTAGTCAAAGACACAAAGCCCAGTGTGGAGAGTGATGAGACTGTGTTGTTGTTAAAATCTGGCCCCTTCTGCTTTTTGTGTGTGTGTGTGTGTGTGTGTGTGTGTGTGTGTGTGTGTGTGTGTGTGTGGGGGAGTTTGGTGTGTGTACCGAGAGCAGGGATATCAGTCTGGAATGCTGCTGACCATCAGCAAGCCCTAAACAAAAGCAATGAATAGCCACATAATTCAGTTCCACGTCACCCAGCAGGGCCCCGGGGCCACACCGCTGACCTCACGTTAAACTCTCAGACTGGGGACATGAGTGCGTCTGAGATCTGGTAATGCTGAAAGAGAGATGAATCGACCCATTCCTGATCAGGAGAAGCAGTGCTTTCTTCTTAAATCTAAAGCAGGAGATGATGAGAATCCTGTGACCTGAACTACAGAAAATAGTTCTGATTTTCAACATGCGAGTGATTTTCCTAGATTACAGCTGATTACATACATTATTTATATATATATGTATGAAGTATTAGAATAGAATTCAAATGATATAGAATTAGAATTGTATAATGTGTGATTCTTCCAGTAACATTTATTTTTCAGACCGTCATGATTCTCACATGAATTGTAGATTTCTAAGATTTTGTAAATGAAATAATAAAACAGTTACATATAATTAAGATAATATAATGTATTTCAGGTTAAAGTTCTTGTTATGGACATTTGGATCTCCTCCATTCGCTGTGAGGTGTTCTATAAAATCAATTTATGATATTTAAAAAAAACATTTTATCATCACCTGCAACTTACTGATGAGATTCTACAGGAGAGCATGAAACAAATAAAAACAAAAATAAAGATATAATAAGAAGCAGACGGAGCAGCCGCATCCTTAAAGCACATCACATTTTAATATCTGGACTAAAATTGGTTCTACAGCACTTTCAATTCATTAGGAAAGCAGACCTTCACAGCTGAGAAAGCGCACAGAGCCGTGGCAGTGGGAGCGCGCACACACACACACACACACACACACACACACACACACACACATTCCCAGGTGGAAATAAAACAAAAAAAGGGTCTGTCCTTCCGAGAAAGAAAAACGAAGCAGAAGTAGATGAGAGCTTTGCTCCAAGACAGGAAGTGACCTCATCTGTACGACTATCACACTTTCACTCATCATGCTCCGAGACACTATGATAAATACATGGACGAACATTATGGATGATACAGGACAAGGCTTTAGCTACAGGGAGGAGGAGGAGACTTTAATGACTGATGAATATGGATATGAAGATATAATGATCGATATATAGCTATAAAAAAGCATGCACATGTATAAAGAGAAAATGCCCTGGCAAAGAGGGCAGGGCAAGAAGGCATTCAGGCCGTGGAAAAAGCAATCTTCTGAACTGGAATGTTAGTACTGACAGACAGTAGGGGGCGCTGCTGAGCAAGGCTGAGGTCTTGTGATGGTGTTGAGTGTTTTGTGAGAGTCAGGGTGATGGGAAGAGGAGGAAGCCCAGATTAACTCTAGGTTTGGGTTAGGGTTAAGATTAGGGATCAGCACTTGGTCATGTTTGTGCAGCTGGACTCTAAAACTCATTCCAAAAGGAATAAAGCAAGGTTTATAAATTTTAAGTGGAAAAATCACATGAATGACACCCAAATTAACAGGAAACTTAAAGTGAACCTCAACGAGAGCCACAAGGCACCCAAAAAAAATATTCTCCGCAGAACTGGTGATGTTGCTGTAGTGAAAGGAGAACACGTACAATCACACACACACACACACACACACACACACACACACACACAACAACACACACGGACGCACTTTCACACTTCAGAGCCACCATTTACCTCCTGACTACCTCCTGAAAAAGCTTCCCACTCCTACATACGATTAGGATATCTGATAAAGCACTTGACTATTGTGTTACAGATAATTAACGAATTAAACGACGCAAACCACTAGCAATAAAAAATCTGTTAACACACACGAATACAAAAATAAAAGTTAAGGTGCACCTGCGATGCTGCGATACGGTGCTCAGAGCTCATGTTGGGAGAGTTTCGCCTTGCTGTTGCATAAAGCGTCGACCGTCGCTGCGTGAGAGTTCAGACTGATTAGCACCACTTAATGAGTTCTCAGAGGATAATACCAGGCTGTTTCTTACACACTGAAGGATTTGACATAAATAGGTTAAAGGGTGACAATTTATTTTCTAAGAAAAAGAAAGAAAACGATGTGGAAACAATTGTTTTGACCCCAATCTACTGTATAAGTTACTCTATTCAGCATCAGATGTTTGAATGCGGGGGATACGAACACCAGCGCTTCTTTCTTTACTATAAATATTCATGGAATCGCCTCTAATCATATCAGGATTTGCGTACGAGTGTTCTTGCATAGGTTCCAGCACAGACGTGGATGATCTGCCTGAGAGGAGACTAAAGGCAGTGTATATTGGCATGTACAGGAAGCCAGTTTGATTCTTAGGCTTAATATAAACTACTAAAATCCTCAATCCACCAAAAAAAGGCAGTGCCTTTATTATACACTTAAAGTTAAGATTTTTCTGAAAAGGTGCAGTGGAGGGAAAGTGAAGAAAATACTGTATATGGGGGAAAATATACTTTGGTAATAAATCGGTCTCGGATACTGTGTGACGTAGAAATGTGTAGTACTGTATGTATCTTACTGAGACAAAATACCAGATGTGTGTGTGTGTGTGTGTGTGTGTAGGTGACTAGCGGATGCAGTTGTGTGATGCAATAAAACATCTTGTACTAATAAATATGAGGGTCTGCAGCAAAACAAAAACAGTATGTTCTGACTTCTACTGAAATCCCATTTCACCCACTATTCCTTAATGGATTATTATGGACAATTTGTCATTAATGGATCAGCCTTCACACTCCCCCACTCGCTCTCACACGCTCCTCCTCAAACCCACTGAGAAAGATCTAATGCAATAACAGGACCAGAGGGAACTTCACAACATCATGCATCTCCAAAAGAAAACCGTTAGGGTGCTGGATAAAATAAACACAAAATAAATATATATTAAAAACAACTGATTCATATAGTGTATATCATATAGAGATATCGGAGTCCCTCATACGCAAAGATGAAACAGGAAAGCGTTTGTTAATCGATGCAGAAGGTATCAGATGCAACTCCTTTAACAGGTTTTTATCTTCAACTGAACCAGAACCAGAGGAGGCTAAAGAATGTGACAGGAGAAACTCAAATAAAATGAGAAAAAAAATTTAAAGTAAAATATAAAATTGGTACAAATGAAGTAAGAAAACAAGAGCTTTCTATCAAAAAGGTACGAGATGTTTTCTCTCCTCTCTTTTACTTGGGGTTATTTTGTCTGTTAGGTGACGCGATGCACCGATCCGAGAAACAAAAGGTCCAAGTTTCTCTGTGAAGGAGGTTTTTTTTACATGATGGAGCAGCATTTGCAAGGCTGCTTTTCTTTGCTTTTAATTTCTGCGGCGCCAGCCTCAGGTTCACCTTTCTCTTCTCCTTTCTCCTCCTGGGCTTTTGCTGGCTCGGCCGGGCCTCCGTTGGGTGGTGCCTGCTCCTCCCTGGCTTCGTTCTTATTTTCTCCATCCTCAATGACGACCAGCTCGGCCTTAACTGTGGTGCTTTCAAGCCCGAGGACCTTCTTCGTCTCATCTTCGTCCTCCACGTCCTGGTAGCCCATGAACACCATCGTGACTGGTTTCTCCGCACTGGCATCATTTACTTCAGCCTGGGACATGGCCGGTGATGGCTTGGCTTCTACACCGGTGATCTCTTTAACCGGAGTAACCACTACCTTCTCTGTTCCTGATTTGAGCTTCTCGCCTGTTTCTGCCGCATGCTGGGGTGTGGCTTTACCGTCGCTCATGGAGGCCTCGTCGGCTTTGTGGATAAGATCCTCCACCTCGGACGAGCTGAGCTGGTGCACGCCGTTAGTCAGTGGACCGTCAGACCCACGCACCTCGTGCACCACTACAGAACAGGCAGGAAAGAAATCCCATTAACAAACTTGTAGCTTTTTCCACTAATCATTCTTCTGCAAGGCTGCCATAATCAGAATTCCATAATGTGCCATAATTATCATTTAGATTCACAATCTGCAATGCTGCTAAGATAAATGCTTAATGACATCGTGGTTTTACGCTTTAGCACATTTTTAAAGATGCAGTTTGTAATAAAATACATTTCTATAAAATAACAATTATAATAGTATCATTAAAAATTTGTAATAATCATACACTGGCTTTGGTTAGTTTACCAACATCCAGTTTATAAATGTTTTTTTTTCCCGGCTAAGAACAACCTCTGCCCCGCGCTGGAACCGGGTTCGGTTCTGATGAGGGTTTTCTGTACAAAGCACCTCAAAAGGAAATCGTTTCAGTGGATATGGAGAGATCATCTGGGGCATGTTAATATGAGCAGGCCGTAGCTCAGTGGATAAGATGTTGGACTTCTGACTGGAAGGTTATGGGCTCAAATTCCACCACCAGACTGGGCCCTTGAGCACGGCCCTTAACCCACACTTGCTCAGGTGTATAACTGAGATAACTGTAAGTTGCTCTGAATAAGGGCTTCTGCCAAACGCCGTATATGTAAATGCAATATTTTCACTGAACTTCACCCCTGAATATTACAAACTGCTCCCTTAATATATAGTTATAAAGGATGTTATGACAGCCTTATTACACAGAGACGTAACAGTGCACTCATAGTACAGAGGGGGAAGATTGTAAAGTAACTGTGGGATAAAAGAAAAAATGTTCACTTCGTTTGCTGCCTAGCAAACATTAGAAAAGTGGCTAAGCAGTGGCTAAGCAGTGGCTAAGGAGCAAAGCCAGACAAATAACAAGTTAGAAGTAGCAATAACTGTTAGAGGCATGATTATAAATTATGATGGTGGTTGGGGTTTTGAGAGACATGTACACCAAAAGACTAGTAACTGAGCTCAGTAGAAGCAGCAAATGATAAGTTTTGGAAAAATTGAGAGGAAAATAACTGAAAATCCCAACAGTTAAGCCATGCTAAGCTGGTAGACCTTTACGAGAAGCTGCTACACACAGGCCACATTGACAAGATCTTTACAATGGAAGAATTCTAATGGGAATATACTCATTTTGCTTCAGTTACATTTTTATCTCTGTGTCCATTTAAGTTCTTACATATAAGAAGGTGAGCTTCTGAACTTCTCGTAAAGCAGTCTTGTATCTACAGTAGCTTTACACGGTATTCATCTACTGTCACCTTTCTGTTCATCCTCATACACTTTGATCCCCTGATGAGAGAGATCTTTGGGCAGTAGTGTGTTGGTGGACAAGACTTTGGTCTCGCCTGTGACCAGGTCCTTCTCGATTGTGATCTCTACGGAGTACATGGCTGGCCGAGAAGATCAGAGATTAGCATCCTGCATTGGTGTGCTCTCGTTCTCTATTAAACATTCCCTCACTCCCTTATATTTATTACTTTACATTCATCTCCATGTATGTTATTTGTATGTGACCACTAGAACAAAAATCCCTTGTTTGTTTTTTTGTTTTTTTTGGCAGTGCAGAATTTGTAATACTTGTAATACTTGTAAATACTTTTGGTCGTATGTTGCAATGCAACAGCAAATATTTTGATCCAATAAAGTGATCATTTACACAACAACTGTAACTGGTGCAACAGGGTGCTGATGTTTGGCGCAAAAAGGAACTTATATGAATGTAGGGTTCGGATTATAATATGCAGTGTTTTAAAGAAACTTTGGAAGGTTATAATTGTGTCTGAGAAACAAAATCAGTCACAACCTCATTCGTTCCTGATTAATGATAAAATGCAGCAAAACAGTTCTCCGTAGTGGAATCTCGTGCAACTCGGAGAGTCGCAGGAAGATAAATATTTTGCTGCCTGCGATTATGAACAGAATGACGTCCTTGTGAGCTGCTGATGGCCCGTTCGTTTGTGTCGGGTTTTTTTTTCTCAAGTATCGTATTCAGGCACCGTACGCTGCCATGGCAACTGCAGCACCAAGGCGACCTTTTCATAGGCGTTCGGCTGCCATGGCAAATTTCCTGAAAGAATGGACTTAAAATAACTTTTCTAATAACACACTCTGCAGATTTCCCTCGGCTTTACATTGTCAAGTAAATACGTTCGCACAGGCATGCAGACAAAACACTGAGAAAAGACAAGAGAGAGTTATAAGACACAACATCAGATCAAATAAAGATGATGAGATGAGAAGAAGATCCAAAAGTGAGGGCCTGAAAAACATTCGATGGCACTAATGACACTATTTACAATATTTACAAAATCATCATGTCAATGCGATGCATATAAAATAAAGATATAGTATGTGGTGTATATATGCGTTAATGATGAGCACTTTAACATAAACATCCCCAACAATAATGTAACAAGCTTTAATGTGAATATCGTATCATAGCCTTCTTTCTCATTTTAATCTGAGCCTCACCTGCATTTTAGAATAATTAAAATGAATAAAAAGCTCCGTGAGAAAAATGTCCCCCATTTAGAGACATTAGCACTAATCACTGCCTTACTTTCTCAGGGTACTTCTAAAGGTCTTACTCCACATTTCACCTCCTCTCCAGGCAACAGTGTCACACACAACATACATGTTTGATTCATGAGTAAAACCAGGCCTCAGGATTCGAGACGTGATTACAACCGAGGTCATTCCTACAGACGTTTCATTCTGTTAGGACACCCCTAATAAACCTCACATCTTTATCTGCGATTCTAATAATCGTTATTTTTCTTTGACAAATATCTAAAATTGAGATAAAGTCCAGGCTGGAGTTATGAGAGGCTGAGAGTTAAGGGTGAATGTCTAAATGAGCCGGTTGTTAGCACTCACCTGCTCTTATCATGTCAGAGTCACCCCTGGATTTCTCCAGACGAGGGCTGACGTGAACTTTGATCTCTCTGACCTCTAATGAAGGTCATGAAACAAGGATATGAGGAGCAAAGGAGGACAGAGTGATAACAGGTAGACGACAGAGAAAGCGTGATGACTGAAGAAGGCTCTTCTCTGAGATTTGGATGAGAATCTTAATCTCATTTTAAAACTGTCTGACATCCATCCAATCTCCATCCTGAGCGATTTGTTTAATCTGGGATTGCGAACACTTATAACAGACATAGATGTGTTCGAGATTTAATTCATTGTAATAAACATTATATTAAGTGCCATTTATTCTGACACTTAGTTTCACTGAATATTCAAGTACAAAAAAAAACAATTACCTTTAACGAAGTCTCCTGTGACCTGCGAGAGACAGACAGAGAGACAGAGAGACAGACAGACAGACAGAGAGACAGACAGACAGAGAGACAGACAGACAGGCAGACAAATGAGGATTTATTGCAAATTTGACTGATTTTAAACAATTATTCATTAAATTTTTAATTTGAAATAAACACATAGTATATACTGTACTAATCTAATTACATTTATTTACACACTGAAAAAAATCTAGCAAAGCAGTGAATTTCTGTAGGATACAGCTTTTACAATCAAGCACAATTCAGAACAATCAATCTACTGAAAAGCCAAACCAGTAGACTTCAAACGGAAAGATACTGATTTATGATTTATAAGATACAGATTTAATAATTAATTCTTATAAAAAAAAATTCTACTTCTGCATAGTTTTTCCAGTAATGTCTAATCATGGCATTATGGTATTATAAACCTATTAAAATATTTTTGCGTCAAAGAATCACCCAAAATGAAAATCTACAGGCGGGGCTAAAAAGAAATCGGCCCCAGCATCGCTCCTATCATTCTCCTTCATATCATTCATTGTTTTTCTTACTAACATTGGTGATGCTTGGCTGAACAAAAAGTCCGAAAGAATCCACTTTACGGCTTGATACCAAATTTGATCTGAATATTACATGAATGTCGTTTTCTCTTTGCAGGATTTATACCAGCCACCAGGCACATTTTCTACATTATATGATCATGTTGTAGAAAAATCTCTTTTGTATGGACGTACAGAACAGGATCACACACCATCAATCAGAGCAGGGAGATAAATGCGATGTTTAGAGTTAAGGTTAAGCTTGTAGATTGCATGCTTGGGCAAGTGCAAAACAGAAATGCCTCATTGCCATATCTGATTACTCATCTGCGTTTGGTCTCCTAATTAATGATGATTAAAAGATTCACCAGAGATTCAATCTGCTCAAGAGATGATGTCCAGAGACCAAAAAAAACCCGAACAACATCCGATATACTGAAGTAGTTTCTACTGATGGGGAAGTGGATATTGATCAGCACAGGAAAGAACAATCAGAGCTCCTAATTACAGCAAACATTTTTCCTTAATGCTGCTTTCCAAGTGCTTTACAAAACACTCAAGCTTTAAGGCAGTGGAGATTTATCCTTAGATTTATCAAGCTGTTAAATTCCTATCAATGTGTTGCTACCTGAAAATCCTCAATGCCGTATACCGGACAGAAATGCCGATGTAGTGCTGAGTGTGCATAAATACAAGTGCATTAGAGGATACGATCTGGAAGTAGTGAACATACAGTATAGACATGGAGTCATGATGTCTAATAATATCTGTAAAC
>NC_139586.1:557870-572870 GCF_946808225.1 Silurus aristotelis
ACGGATGAAGACCTGCCTCTTACTAAAAACCATTGCGCTATAATTCCTCCCAACAGGGAGATTTAGGTTGGTGTTTTCCTGGGATTGAAACCGATTGATCCGCTTTTGATTTATTCATCGATCCAGACTCAAAGCACTTTTGTACGTCGCTCAGGATACGTGCGTCTGCTAAATGCCATAAATGTGAAATGTAAAAATCTCTGGGTACTTCCAGGAGCACGTGTATTTATACGGAGATCACACGTGACACTTTAAATGTTCACATACTGACTCCAGTCATCTGAAAACGTATGATTCATTTTTTTTCTAGGATTTTGTTTCACTTTGTGTGGATTCAGGATGTAAAATCCCAGTTACACAATAGAGAAAAGCTCAAAGGGGGGTGAATACTTATGTAAGCCACTGCCTCAACATACTACACCTGAACAGCTAATAAATTTTCCTTCTCACTACTGAACTACCACCAGAGTTCGGCTGAACTTTGTGTCCTTTTGGTTATTTCCTGAAACTCAGAGTCTGAGGAAGGGGAGTGAAGATGAGGATGGGGGTCTGTATGTATTTGTATACATTGTGGATTTGTGTTCCTGAACAAAACATCACATAAAGGAGCCAAAAACTCCACCTCACAGTCTGAAACGTGACTGAACACACACTCATATCAGGATAAGTAGAAACCCGGACACAAACGTGAACAACATGGAGGGTCAGGTCCAGAACGTCCTGTCATGATCAGTGAGGAGTTTAATTACTTAATTTATACACACACACACACACACACACACACACACACACACACACACACACACAGTATAAAGGGTGAATTGAGATTATTTCTAAGTATTATTTTTCCAAAAATGTTTAAATTATGAGGTCAAATAAATAAGCATCGTACTTACTGCTATAGCCTGGAGCCTTTCCTGCTGTGACAACGCCTCAGACATCCTGAGAGACAGAGAGAGAGAGAGAGAGAGAGAGAGAGAGAGAGAGATAGAGAGAGATAGAGAGAGATGAGATACATCTCGACAGAGAACAATGCAGTAAACTTTGTTGTTTTTTCTCTGCTGTGTCCGGAGATTCTGTACGTTTTTAGAAGAGGCCCAAGAATGGCTATGCATTTCAGTTCCTTCCTTTCTAATCCAGTTTCCAACACAATTACACACACACACACACACACACACACACACACACACACACACACACACACACACACACACACACACATTCATGATCACGCTTCCATTTCTGAGTCAAAAACTCAAAAACTGGAAGCATAATAATGAATTTGTGTGTGTGTGTGTGTGTGTGTGTGTGTGTGTTTGTGTGTGTGTGTGTGTGTGTGTGTGTGTGTGTGTGTGTGTGTGTGTGTGTGTGTAATTGTCAGGTGTGTATGCAATATGCAGTGTAGATGTTCATCCTCTCCAGTGTCCACAAAGCTTAACATCCTCTTTGTGAGTTGTTGTGGATTCGGAAAGCGGTGAGAAAGAACAACTTCTACGTTTCTTTGTTCCAACAAAGCGGCTGTAGTCTCCTGGAGAAGCAGCTCTTCTTCAACAGTTTGTGAAAGACTCATAATTGTGTCCTAATTTAGTGACTTGATGTTCAGTACTTCAGAAACACTGAGTCAAAGTCATTCAGAAGAAGACGACTGAAGGCACCTGCATTCATAACAACTAGTTTATAACTCATTAATCATTTGATTGTTAATAATATATTATGTGTCAGCAGTCGTTCATACGGTGGTCTGCAAAATGATGATCTAATAAACAGCTACTTCAATTATAACACAATATTTAGCAATTAAATATTTATTTATTAATCATTGGACGTCTATTTGAAAGCTGGCAGCCTGCAGGTTTCTGACCTTCACCACCTTCTTCCTTATGCATCAATTTTCTGTTCTGATCAACAAGTGTGAGCAAAATACTGAGTAGGAACCAATCAGAGGCCTCATTTTTATGATGTCATCATGTAGAACTTCTTACAAAGTATTTTACAGTGTTTTAAATCTACACAAATACAAAACACTAAAGTATTTTAATACAAAATATGAAGCATTTTCATCAACACTCTGAAATACAAATGACTGAATCCTGTTTTATATTTGAAATACATCATAAATACTGCACATCCCTGCAGACAGTTCAGCCAAGATGATCTGCTCCGTTAGAGAAAGACGAGAAACACAAGACAGAATGGAGAAAGACGAGTCCCTGTGAAAGTTCCACTGCAGAACCTTTGGTTAAATAGGTTGATGAAAAGTTTCATTCTGGGAAAATATTAAATTTCTCACAGCATTTCAGTAATAATAAAGCAGGTTCAACCAAAACATCTGCGGTTTCTGTTCACTGTATAAACATCCATTTGTCTCATTGCTGACTTCATGTTCTTTGGAGCTCATAATGCGACACCTGCGATCTTCATCCAGCCTTTAGGAAACGGGTTTGAAATGCAAATCAAGAGATACAAAAAAGAATTTGATGCTCATCTGAGAGGCTTCAATCAGCTCCAAAAAGACAAGTTTGCTTAACAAACATCAGCTCTTCCAAAAGAAGTCTTCTGTTCCTGAAGCATTTTACAAGTATTGGGACACCTGACTTTTCCAGACGTACGTGGTTCTTCTCCAAACTTCTACCACAAATTGTGTAGGACATCTTAAGATGCATGAAGTTTTTCACTTCAATTGAACTAGGAGACCCCCTTGAACCAGATCTGGTTTATGATGGGTGTGTGTGGAAGATCTTCTGCTTCTGATTCGAACCTTATTGAACATCTTTGGGATGAATGTGAACACTGACTGCACACCAGGCCTCATCACCTCACCTTCACCAGTGCCTGACTTTACTAACACACATCCTTGTGGGTGAATGAATTTCCACAAAATCTAGTGGAACATCTTCCCAGGAGACTGCAGCAAATTAAGACTGACTGTGGACTGGGATGTTAACAAGCGAATAGCATATATCTTATGGTCATGTGTCCACAAACTTTGGCCAATATAGTGTAACTTGCTAAGATGAACCTTTTTGAAGAACCTTTTAAAACTGAAGATCCTTCAAAGAGCAATTTTTTTTCTTCTTTTTTCTTTTCTGAGATGTTTATCCCTTTGGGTCCAACGATATTATATTCAAAGATAGAAGGACTTGTCCATTAAAATGACACATAGCTGTTTAGAAGAATTTGTTCAGCTAAGGTTTGGACGAGATCCACATCCATCTGTGGAAGAGGAGCATTTTTTTGGTCTTGGACTTTTCACTAAAATGAACTTAATTTCAATAAGAAATACTTAAAAATTCCAAATATATTTCACATCTTACATCCCTCCACCATCTTCTGTCTTTAAATGTGCTTAAACGCCTCCAGAGTCGCTCTGATGGACGCACCAATTCAGAAAGAGAAATGTTTGAAAGATGAGGAGAATTGAGATCTCATGAGGGTCATGAGGGAGTAGAGAAATGTGTGGATGCCCCAGCCTACGACACCCTGCAGTCTGACATGTGTTTCCCATCATAATCACTCCCCCAAACACACTCCCTCAACCCTCCAACATATAACACACACCACTTGTACAAACAGGAGAAAGAAGTGAATGAGTTTGGGGAGGATTGAGGCATCACACTGCTATTCTGGCAAAGCTGTGAGCAGGTCCTCCTTTTTAAAAAGCAGAGAGTAGAAGATCGTGCATCGCTCTTTCTACAGGAGGAAACTCGGCTCTGCAATCGAACAGCCCCTGAGTCGTGTGTAATAAGGTGTCAACTAGCAGCAAAATGCCAGGCCAAGATCATGTTTGTAGCTCCTGGTGCATTACATAAGCTTGTGCACACTCAGCACCTTTCACTGCTCGCTCCAGCCGGCATGACACGACAGGATGCAGCACAAAACACTGCGTCGGAATAACACACTGCTCTGCAGCAGAGAAAAATCGTCTGAGGAAACATGGTGTGTCTGAATTTCTGCACTGATACGTTCAGGGATAAAAGGTCAACATTGCTGTTACACAACGTGGCTCATGGGTGTACTCTGCATCTTGGACAGATTTAAGACACAAACAGCTGCAGGTTCGGGGATCATGTGTCCATCAGCAAACACACATTCCTGGCTTTCAAATGCTTATTAGCTAAAGCAGGGGTCTAGGGTTATTTCTCAGGTCAAAGACCCCTCGGGTGATAGAGACATGGGGCAGGGACCCCTGACACAAAATGTGTCCGACGTAGCCACTGATAATAAACCTGCCTATTACACCCGTGTTTTTTTTTTTTTTTTTTTTTTTTTTAACAAAAGATTATTTGTGATTTAACATTAATTGTCGGACCCCCTGCAGTACCACCACAGAGTGAAGACCCATAAGCATAAAAAAAAGTTCTGGCTGCTGATCCGGTCATTCAGTCCTCACAATACAATGAGTTTTTTTTTGATGTTTCCTGAAATAGCTATTTTTTATCGAATCTGTATTTGTACACGGATTATTTTAAAAGACATTAAGATTATATACATTAAGTTTTATGTTTTTTCTTGTTTTATACGTTCACCGACATCTTCATGACACAAAGTCTAAGAGATACAAAAAGTGATCATTTACACAAGTAACAGGTCAGATATGAAGCTCACAGGACGAAGAAAGTCCATGGACGTATAGTGCATCCTTATTAACTGCCTGGTCAGGGTTACAATGGTGTAAAGAAGGCTAGTACTCTGTTCACAATTTGAAGAAAAAAAACCCAGATCCTGAGATCTCTCGTAAGGAATTATGACCTTGAGTAATGTAGCTGAGGTTGAGGAACTGTCAGATCTTTGGATTTAACTCTAAATACAGATTTGTGTAGCAGATGTAGTTTACAGATTGCAGACAAACCGCATGTATTCAATATATATTAAGAACCTACTCTCACTTTCTCTCCATTTCACACCTTTGCAATCCGTACACCATGTACAAGATATGAGTCATGTTGAGTATTAGGAAGAGAAGCAGAGTGTTCAGCAGAAGATACGTCATGATGCCAGAATCACCTGCATTGATTAGCTCTGCATATGAACATTTGATTGCTATTTCCTCCAGCTGCACAAACCATGTCAGCGAGTTTCAGATCGCTTTGTCATCAGGGCATTAATATAGTTAAGCCTATAAAATATTCTCCTGGGTAATAAAGATCTAACCAGCAGAGTAATAAACCTTTATAAACGTTTTTACACCCAGCAGATCATGATGTAATCAAATTCTCATGACCCATAAAATTCTTTACACCTGAATTGTAAGATGCTCCCGGTAACAAATCCAGCCCTATTGTGTTGGAGCTTCACAGTGCGCTAGAACATTTCTATAAGAACTTATTAAGAGTATGGAATTGTTGAAAGTCTACTGTACCAAAACAGATTGAACTCCAAGATATATCTCAAAATGAGCTCATCCCCAAAACAGCATGATTATAATAGACTGCATGCACAGTCACAGGGAGCACCGACCTTCATAGGGTACCAAAAATATCATCCTGTGTACATCGGGAACTGTGCTCCTGTTAGGGGTCTCCACAGCAGATCATCCGTCTCCACACCACCCTATCCTCTACATCTGCCTCTTTCAAACCAACTACCTGCATGTCTTCCCTCACCACATCCATAAACCTCCTCCTTGATCTTCCTCTTTTCCTCCTTCCTGGTGGCTCCATCCTCAGCATTCTCCTACTGATATACCCCATGTCCCTCCTCTGCACATGTCCAAACCATCTCAATCTCACCTCCCTCACCTTGTCTCCAAAACGTCCTACATGCACTGTTCCTCTAATAAACTCATTTCTAATCCTGTCCATCGTCGTCACTCCCAACGAACATCTCAACATCTTCAGCTCTGCTACCTCCAGCTCCACCTCCTGTCTTTTACTCAATGCCACTGTCTCTAATCCATACAACATCTCAGGTCTCACCACAGTCCTATAAACTTTCCCTTTCACTCTCACAGATACTCTTCTATCACAAATCATTTGTTTTCTTACATCATAAGTAACTGTAATTAAAAAACAAAGAAATGAAGAGTATTTTTTTCAGGGGATAAATAATTCAATGGTAAGAATATGTTGGTTAGTTAATGCGTTTAAAGCCATTACTATGAACTAGGACCTCCTGCCATGGAATTAGTTCCTCCATTTGTGGAAGGTTGACCACGTTTCACGGGCCAGCCGAGTGAATGACCCCAGAGGCTCAGAGGTAAAATCGGTCCATCTGGAACTATTCATCAACAAAAAATATATATAGTTTAATGGCATTGATTTCTAACACTAAACACGGGGTTTTCTTCAGTAATAAATCACATCTTACACCAATTAACTTTCCATTGTTGGTCTGTTTTGTCAAAAGCAGGAAATGCAGGAATGCCAGGTATTTCTCCACTCTGTAAAATGAATAAAAAGAACTGATCTAAAACAGATGTTTTTACACTGCATTGAGAATGACTTGTGCTGGCTGGCCAATCTAAGCGTAACCTTCTTATTTCTTCCCTGCATTTTTTTCTGCTGCCTGGAGCATATTTTAGCGAGACGACTCGTCTGGGGGGCGTCTGATGGTTAGCAGGGCTGAGTAACGACGTCTGGCTTTGAAGATCCCCACATTTCTGGTGCAATCCTAAATTAAATTGAAATTGTGCCAAATATCAATCGCAATCAATCACTGGTAATCGTACATAATCGCTTTCACGTGTGCGAATATGTCCTGCATCTTGTCTGTGTTAAATGTCCGATGCATGAGACAAGACGGAGGCTTCTGAGATCTTAAATCACAGCAGGAACCGTCACACAGTCAGTGTTTTTGTCTTTATGTTTTACAAGAACTGGTTCAGCTCTTTAAACAGCCTCATTAACAGCAACATGGTGCGAGGACACTGAAAGCACCACCCATCTGATTCCCCTGTTGTGTGCCGGCTTGAAAATGTGGCCTCGAGTGTATTCCACATCTACAGTGTATGAAGAACAGCTCCACTCAAACAGCAGCTGATTCATGAGACGTGGGAAATGACAGTTGTTTTCAGTGGACTTGTCTCACAGAATTATTCGCAAATCGTTCACTGGAACTGCAGGTGACGATAAGCAGGAAACTCACCAAACGATGCTGGCCTTCAGAGCCGCACAACTGGAGCACATCTGCATTACATTGTGGAAAAAATTGAGATCGTACAAATGTTCCTCCAAATGTCACGATGAACAAGAAATAAATCTGAGTCATGTGACATTTTCTCCCAAAAAAGAGTCGAGAGCAATTTGGCACATTTGCTACATCCAAGTTATAAGATGAAAAGTACATGTGCTGAAGCAGAGGACGGATGTAGATGTTGGTTTTAGCAGCATACGCGTGTAAATGATTAATAAAAAGGAAAAGAAAAAAGAACTGCTGTTTCGTTTGTAAAGGCGAGCTCATATACAAGTGCTAATTAACAGTAAATGTGAATCAGGTATGAAGATCATGTGACATGACACGTGAGGATGCAGTGGCTGATGGGAAACGTGGTCTCTGAGCATAATCCTGGAAGTGACATTAGAGGATTTGGTTGTACATCGACGTCACCACCCTCAACCTGTTTATATTATAAATCAAGCAAAAAATATGCAGATGGTAGAATTTGTAGCTAATGTTAATGCTAGCTATTACTAGCCAGCTAGTGCAGTTAACCGTGTTTGCCTGTTTCATAGACCACAATTCTGCCACTAGAACCTTTTGTTTGTTTTTGTCACACGTCTAAAACGAGCTGTGTGGTTCTACAACTGGAATGTCAGAAGATTGAAGTGGAGTTTTACCAAAAACAGCTTTAATATCATCCTGTTGTGCATTCAGTGTGACTCCAGCGTTCTGCTTTGACGTCAAGCTGACAGCATCATCTGCCAAACTGGGCCTCAAGTTAAAGAGAAGAATGAGACTAAAGAGAATGAGAATTCAGACACTAAAAGCACATCAGAGCTTTTCTCTGTATGTGAGACAGCTTTACTATACTCTCCTAAGCTCTGGACTTCAATGCGCTGTTGCGGTTCTGCTCACGGTTCTTTCTTCTGACCCGTGTCTGCTGCCAGCTCCTGTAATCGGTGGTCCAAAAGTAAATTTGTCTCCATGGCACTGATCAATGTGCTTTTTTGAACATTTTTGCTCCTTCCACAGCAAAGCAGGTTGGCTATTTTCTTCCTGGCAAGTTCTGTAGCCATATCTGCTGCTCGCTTCACTCATGGTTCCTGTGGTGTGATGCCAGAAGACGGTGATGAATAAACAGCAATATTTTTACAGCCTTAAGACCTTCATACACACCAAAGATGATTCAGGATTCATTTTTATTCATTTGTTTGTTTGCTTTGTCATTATTTTGGGTGAAATTGATGCACTAGAAAATGTTTAAATTGTGAAATTAATATAATACGGAAAGTGAAATGTATTTAAACAGTGTCATAATTCAGCAAAATGATCTTCCATACGGCAGCGATGTGAGCAGGAGTGAGATATTCTCACTGAGCCTCACAGTGTCGTATTCACACCTCAGACCTCGACTCTCCCCATTCCCCAGGTTTCATTCACACATAATTTTACCTTCTAATAATAAAAGATCGTGTGGTGCCGTCGTGTACTTCATATGAACCACGTGAGGTGTGAATTGAGTAAACAGAGGCTACACGCTGCTGGAACTGATTCCTAGTTTGGTGCATGTGTGTGTGTTTAGCATTGGGTGTATTGGGCAGCTTGGGTCAGATGAATTAAAAATCTAAAACTGAAACTATATTTTATCGTGTCATTATTAAAAATATTAATAATTAGGACATCATCTCTATCACAACTTGGATTAGCGTTAAACACCGCAAAAAAGTATTGAATGATTTAACGATTAAAAGAGTATTTATACGAGTAATAAATAATAAATTCATATAAATCAATTTATATTTATAATAATAAAAAGACAATTATTCACTTTTTACACATGATTGCACAAAACCCCAAAGGCCAATCACATGCACTGCATCCCAGGTTATTTATGATCAGTCTATAGAGAAGAGAATGTCACATGACTCTGTGCACACGTTTCTCATGAGTAACATACAAGAACTATTTTCATTACTAGTGATTTTTTTTAGCGACTTGTGTCGGTGATCACCGTTCGTTTACGTGCAACAGCAGAACCTTGACCTTAATCACACAGTGTCAGAGAAGTTTTCAGTAAGACTTGTGTTTTTTGTCACATCCAGCATTCAGGAGTCATTATGACTGCAAAAGGCAATAACAAACTCACCCTGGGGCATCGATGAAAACACACCCCACCCGCTGGTTTATACCCCTGTTAAAGACTGCACATGCCCTTAAGCTCCACATTACAAAGTGACCCTGTGTCCCAGCACACAAAGTGAAGCAAAGACCAAACACAGTCATATATTCCCCTTCTGATTAAGAAACTAGACCATGAAAACCCATGCTGTCTCTGGGAGAAGTCAACCATGATGTCTGGACTGAGATATGAAACCATTACAAATAAAAGATCATGAAGATTGAGCTCATTGTTATACATCACTCCTTTATTAAACTTATCTAATGAAGCTTCTGAAATCTTAAAGGAACAATGATGTTTTCAGGGTCGTGGAATTTTTCTTTAACTCCATACACTGGCCTCATTTTAGTTTCTGGCTTCACTGTAACCTACATACACTCACCGTCCACTTTATTGGGAACAGCTGTACACCTGCATGTTCATGCATCTACCATTCGTGCTGAGGAAAAGCCGGACTGGCTGGAGCAGACAGGAGGACTGTGGACTGGCTGGAGCAGACAGGAGGACTGTGGACTGCATGGAGCAGACAGGAGGGCTGGAGCAGACAGGAGGACTGTGGACTGGCTGGAGCAGACAGGAGGACTGTGGACTGCATGGAGCAGACAGGAGGGCTGGAGCAGACAGGAGGCCTGTGGACTGGATGGAGCAGACAGTAGGCCTGTGGACTGCATGGAGCAGACAGGAGGGCTGGAGCACACAGGAGGCCTGTGGACTGGATGGAGCAGACAGGAGGCCTGTGGACTGGCTGGAGCAGAGAGGAGGCCTGTGGACTGGCTGAAGCAGACAGGAGGCCTGTCGTAGTTCTTTAGCATTCTTTACAACCATGGTGAGCAGAAAAGTATCCCAGATGACACATTTCACAGAACCTCAAAGCTGATGGGCTTCATGCAGAAGACCACATGATGTTTCAGAAATCTGAGGCTACAGTGAGCACAGGTTCACCAAAACCGGCACTTGGAGATGTATAATTGTAGTAAAAGTAAACTAAATGTTACATGATTAAATATGTAACAGCACAAAGTTGGATTAGTGCTTAATGGTTACTGATCAGAAGATTGTGAGTTCATGCACCACCAAACCCCCTCTCTCGGATCTTTAATCCTATCTTCTACAGGGATGCCGTATCTTTCACGGCTCACCCCAAATTACTAGCGAACGTTGATATTCGAATCAAAGAACAGCATTTCTGTACTTGTGACGGATAAAGAATTCTTCCTAAAACAGCAGGTTGTTTTATCTCCTTTAGAACCCACAAAAGCTACTTTCCGAGTTTTTCATTTTTCACACACGAGCGTGTTTTTGTAAATGTGTGAGCACTAATATGTAGAGAGCATGCTGAACTTGACATTTTTTTGTTTTGCTTTTCAGTTAAGTGGCCTTTCAGAGGGATTTGTCACAAAACTGCCCACTGAAGTGGAAGAATGCTGTCAGTTTCTATGGAGACCTCACCCACAAACCGTCCAAAAAAACGAGTCACAAAGCACGAGCAGGGAAACACGGGATCGCCATCAACTCAACTAATGGGAAAGAAATGACTCTATATCATTCGCTTGTACAATAAAAAAGAGTGATACAGAGGACAAATACATGACATCACCCAGGCTGTAATTGTGTTGGTCTAAAATCAGAAGTGATAAAAGCATCAATAGAAGATGAACATCTTGCATTTAGAAGTTCAAAAAAACGTTGCTGAATTGCTTCGAGCTGTTAAACAAACCTAAACGACGTGTGTTTTCTCACACGATTCTCTGTTAAAAGGTGTTTTTAGACATCCATCCTGCTCAGTAGTTGCTGTTTACTGGTCATTAGCTTCCATTATTAGTGCTTTTAGTTCAGTGCGAGTTTGATGTTGTTCTGAGCGTTCTCTTTAGGAACCGCAATAAACACACGTGTGTTTAATTCACTTTGTATTTAATGTGTTTACATAAAATATCCAGTCTTGCAGCTAATCGCATTGTTCACATATAGAAAGCATTTAACGGTCATAAGTCAAAGTGCTCCTGAGCAGAAAGAGAGGAAGAGGCTTTCAACTGAGAGTAAAAACACAGGCGAGGTATTGCCTTGAAGTTTCAAAGCAAAATCAATGTGGATCCGACCGAGATATGTTTAACAGCACTTAGGCTCAGTGACTCACACAAGGCTGTCACGTGGAGTAATGAACATCATTTCAACTCTATAATATCAGAACATTAGTCTGATCTCACAGAGCTTTTTTTTAAATGAAAATACAAGGTTCTACAGCAAGTTTCCCTCCAAGACGGCATTGTGAGTCCCTCGGGGAGATTGCAGAAGCCTGTAGAGAAATCTCCACTAATATAGCAGACGAGAGACTGTGTGAGCGTCTGTGTGAAAGGCCAAACACTTTTACCCTCGAACAGTTGCTTCAGGAATCTCAGCAAAAGCCCTGCCCATATCAGATAGCGCATGCCTCCCCATTAGCCATGGGAACACTCAACGTTGTGTCTGATTTCCCTGCTGCTTTCTCAGAGCCTCACAGTTATTTGGCCAACAATAGACCACACAGATCATGTGCAGGTTGCAAACTGCAGCTCTCGCTTCTCTTTATGGCATGGAATATTGAAGGTCTGTGCACTTTCCAAGTTTAACCAGCAGATTTATTTTAGATATTCATTCAAATTTTCGTCTGATCTTTTGCAGAAGGTGGGATGACATTTTCCCCACTGTAACTGTGCAGACAGTATAGAGGGACACGCCTGCACCAAGGCAGCCATGACCATGCTGATAGAATCATGAGGAGATACTTGATACTGAAGAGACACTTCACATCATGAAACCTGTTCATTTTGCAAACATGCTCGTTCACATCGGAGACGCGCGTGTCCGCGGATTGCGTGCATTACGCGCATTACGCGCAAAAGCAAACGCCCGCGCGCCGTTATTCCATCCTGCACACCGCAAAATAATAATAATAATCCCAATATACCGCGGTGGATCGGTTGTATTACTGGCCCCTGGTTGTGCAGGATGCACGCATTGGAATCAGGAAATCAAATGATATAAATCGCGAAAGAAAAAAAAAAAACCTCGGCTGTTTTATTATAAGGCCCTGAGCTCAACCGCGTGTGCGCGCGCGCGCATCTGCATCATCGCATCTGGGCGCATTTTTTCAATCTGGACAAACAAAAAAATCCTTTTCACGGACATGCAAAATCGAAATATGACAAATAAGACTAACAGTTGTTTTGTTGTTGTTCTTTCAGCTTAACAAATATCCACATGCAGAGCTGCACAGCTGGAACTGAGAACATCACGGAGGAGAACATAAAGCGCAAAATCTGCAGGTGTGGCATGGGAAAGGAATTTCATTGGAAATGATTTAAAAGGTGCCAAGAAGAGATGTGTGCATGCAAAAGATATCATAATAATAACAACAACAACAACAACAACAACAATAATAATAATAATAATAATAATAATAATAATAATAAGGGGATCTTTACGCTGCAGTGTGGAAATGCGTCCCCCAGGTACAGTCCGCGTGTTGCTGTGGCTTTAACTGGTGCGGTTTCTTCTGTTTCTTTTCTGAAATGCTCTACCACATCAACGTGACTCTGGATCTCCTCTCCGTCTTCTGTGTGTCTGCTGCACTGCCTCAGCAGCCTGGTCAGATCTTCAAATCTCAGCACAGCCGAAATCAGATGATTCCGTGTCCAGAGCTTCTCATTGCCTAGTCCAGTTTGTCCTGTCCCCTTGTGTCGGGGTGTGAGGACTTCAGGGTGGATGGATTTTTCAGGCTATTTTCATCCGCCCAGGTGCTAAAAGGAGAGCTTCAGCTTTAGCGCCCCCTCGTGGCCTTCTCAGAGAAAACCTTAGACACATTCAGAGTGATTCTGGTTTAAAACACAGCTCATACTCATTCGAAGACATGATCAAGCATAATCTAGTTTTACACAATCATGTTATGCATTATTACCTAAATATAATCGAGCTATACAAGAGCGAGCTACGCATGATCTAATAAACAAATTCAACTCTTCACACCTGAATCAATCCACCTCTTAATGCCATCATTGTGACGCCACGTCTATAGAAACCATCAATATTATAGAGAAACGCAGTAAACAGCGAGAACGAATGTCATCACTAAAACAAGAAACACACTTCGACACCTCTCCTTTCACTGTAGCCGCAGCTGCACCTCCTGCATACATCATCTCCACCAGAAGCATCGATATCAACCTCATAAAAAAGTCCCCTCAAGGTTTCAGTGCATTTCTGTGCTTTTTTTTTTCTGTGGGGTTTGAAATAAAGGCGAATTGTATGTATTTGTGCAAACTGTTTGGACCTTTCCTCGTCACGTCCAGATTATTTAAAAAAATCCGTATTGTAAATGTCCTTGTAGGTACAGGTGACCAAATCAGGTTCTTCTGCTCTGGGATGGAAATAAAAAGTATAATAGATCCACACTAATATAAGTGAGATTGTGCAGTTTTGTTACAGATGCAGGTTGTGAGCTCTGACTAGTGCGCTCTCTGACCTTCCAGTCAAAGGACGTAAAAAATGCTGACATGTTTGGATGCATTCCAGTTGGCCTCGAGGAAAGCAAGTTGCAATCTGATTGGGTAATACAGCAACAGCTTTAAGCAACATGGAGTTTATGCTAAAAAAAAAAGGCCACAGCGTCGACTCTGCTGACATTTGATCCCGGAAACACATCATGTGACGACTGAAATCTGATAGAAACAACAACATGTACAGGTGCTGCTGCTCTTTTGCTTTCTATGAAATAGAGAGAATAGACTACTGGGAATAATTTAATACATATTTTTAGACAAAAATTTATGAAACCATAAGTCAGAGATTCAGATAATGTAAGCCATGTTTTTCTATAAAGGTAGTTTTAGACTGTTGCATCTTCTTTCCATTAATAACAGAAGCTGGTTATTACATCCAGGCCTCAATTAAGACTAATTGTATCATAAGTCATTAATATGAATCAATGCCTGAGCTAAAATATGTGCTCCAGGGCCAAAAACCTTAAACCTTGTATTTTAGAGAATCATTTCGAGGAGGTTGCCAGATTGGGCAGCTCCTAAAGGGTTTCTTGCACAGTTAGAAGTTCTTCATTTGAAAGAGGTTTCACTTGAATTTCCAGTCCACTAAAGAAATAGTTGTAAAGCTCTACATCACGATTAAGAGTTTCTGCTTAAGGCCTAAGAACTAAATCTGACAGTGTAGACTGAGGAGCTGCAGTTTCAGTCCTTATTATAAATTAGACTTGGTGTTAAAGCAGAGTTTAGTGAAGCAGTCAGTCAGAATGAAATAGTGTGTGCACAGTGACATCTAGTGGCAAGTCTATAGAAGTACATCAGTGAGAAAAGAAGGGCGTTATCCTGCTTTAGTGCTGTAGATTAGAGCTGATAGATGGTGCTGTGTTTTTATTTCTCCAAACATGATTCATCAGACCTTTCCAAAGAAAAGCCTTCCTCTGTTGATTAGGAGTGATAGCTCAGTGGTTGGGCTTTGGGCTCTAATCAGAAGGTTGTAACTTGCCAAGGTTTGGTCCTGAAGCAAGATCTTGAACCCCAGCTGAAAGTCAGATACTTGAACCCCAGCTGTACTTGGATACAAGCATCAGATATCTGAGCAAATTTACCATTTAAATATTCTTCCAGAAAACCCTTAAATGTAATAATAGAGCTAACATTTTCCCACTAGTGCAGCTTATTGATGGAGGGAACTATTGATCACACCACCACTAT